>NW_028321897.1:20000000-20152625 GCF_036245765.1 Copidosoma floridanum
CTTCACTACCAGTATGAATTAAAGCTCTAGTTTAGTTAGTAGTTTTAAGTGGATAGTAATTATCTTCACCCTTCGTATCACATAAAAGCTCGCGTCTAGGGTCTAAAAAATAGTGTTAATATGATCATATGCATCTTCATTAGTTGAATTTAGCTTCTACTAAAAAAATAATTCTGAGTTTCCAAATGCAACTAATCAGCGTTTCATGATAATGAAAAATATTGTTTTGACTTAGTCGGAAATTTATACGAGCGCTGTTTAGGATTTTCTTGTAATGAATTTTTAACTTTGCTTTTTCTTTTGACATTATTTTTCGAACGATTGGATTTTAATTATTTTGAAATACATTTGTTGGTTCTTCACTCTAGTTTATACTTCGATTATTGGATGTTGGACAACTCTGATTAAAACTTTTCTGAATCGCGTTACTTGCGCCTAGATTCTTCGCTTGAGGGTGATTCACATTTTTATTTTGCGTAGGACGAACGTTTATGCTTCGTTCGATAAAAATCAGTCGTTCCTTCCCGTCAAAGTCAACTAAAATTTTAAGTAAATCATTAAGTATCAATTTTTAAATCTTTTGCAAAACTGAGTATATGGGTGGCATAATCTACTAGTTTCATTTTTCCTCAATCAGTATATTTTCCCGATTCAATTCTACGCTTAATGTGTCTTTGTGTATTATAACTCCAATATTTACTTTTGAATTTTTCAAAAAATTTTTCAAAATTATGAATTTAATCTCCTTACATATACCACCAATTTTTTGCGTTTTCTTCTAAGCTTTGGAAAATAAGGCATTTTAACTCAGTGAAATCTAGTTGAGAAACTTAGACATGACTTTCTAGCACTAATATAAACTTTATGGGCTTCTGGTTATCATGGCCTTTAAACTTTGGCAGTGTCGGAGGGTATTTTGGTAAAAATTTGGAAGGACTACCAAAGCTGATACGGGTTCGTATGTTTAGTTCAAGAGATTTAATTTTTTTATCATTTTATTTAGCGCTTTCGCTCGTTTGATTAAAACACGCAACTTTTAAAGATTTTAGAACATCCACTACAACTATAGTTCCGAACATTTAATGATAATTACTTTGTAAACCACAAATTTGGTCAATCAGTTCATTATTTTCTCTCTCTAAAGTTGTAATACGAGATGCTTAGGTGTCCAATTTTTGAATATCGTCAAGCATATTTTTAAAGTGTACTCTTAATGACTTGTTATAATTTTTCAGAGCTTGATTTCATTTAATTCATGTAGATCAGTAGTACTAATTTTCGTCATAAACATAGTGGTTCGTTGCGGCAACATGTTGCAAAAATGTTGAAACCCTCCAAATAATGCAAGTAATATAATTTCAGAATTAAATCTCTTCATATGAGTATGTCATGCCCCTAATCGAGTGCCAATTCTTACATGTAAGGGTCAAATTTTTTTTAAATATGATCATATATAAGCAGTTTGGTGACGTGATAAATCATATCCATATGAGGGTTAGTATGGAGGCATCTTTAAAAGAAAAAAGGAGTCAAGCACGGAACTCGTGGGTATGAAGCTGGATTCGCAATACCCTTAACCCATAGCACGAGATATCTTACTGAGAGCATGTAGGTACACAGTCAGGTTCATATTGCCCATGACAGATAGTATATGACTTATCGGGTGGATTTTCTGCCTTTTAATAAATAATTAAAAATTCAACTCTCTTCGAACAATACTAGGCACGATAGTTCCTCAATGTCTGGAGATAGCTTCAGTTCGTATTGCTCTAAAGATCCGCCGATTTACTGACTTCCTATCTAGAGGACCCACCCCGGTTCACCATGCCTCGGGGGTTGGCTTCTTAAGTGAGCAAAAATGAGGGAAAGTTAAGAAACTGTACTAGCCTTGTCACTATCTCACCTATTGCTATGTTAGTTCAAAGCCAAAAATAAATACAGAAAAATACAAAGGCTCAAGAGAAAATAGGCTTACAACAATTTATTAAACATTAAATGTGTACACGATGCTGTAAGGAGCCACGCTCACGTGTAAAGGGTCGGACCCACTGCATTAGGCAGAAGCAGAGTGGTCGGTCTATGTTCTTGCTGGGCCTTTTCTCCCTGAATATGCGATGGGGGCTTGACTCAGGTGGCTCGGCCGCTGGAGAAAGTATAGTTCTGCTTAGTCGTTTGATCACGTTATAGAAGGCGCTAATATATATTTAAAATTGCAAAAATTCAAATGAACAATAACTTTGGTTTAGTAATATTTTGGCTATTAGATTTATTGAAATATACTTGTAACCCCACAAACTTCTGTAATGTCTTTTTTAACTTGAAACACATGGTGATTTTACCAGGCACTGGCTAGAAATATTTTTGCACTAAATTAACACATGTTTTTATCCTTCAGAGCTATCTTGTCTGGCGTACACAGTTTTCTTTACAAGGCGTAACCATGCTGACCAAACAATGTAAAAAACAGGTTACCTTTTAAGCTTAATATATCGAGTTAGCTTCAAAGTAAAGTTCCAATTACTTTATCTATAACTCTCAGCCACCTTCTCTGTCGTTAAATGGTTTTATAGTACTAACTATGCCTTGCCTAGCCATTGAACTGAGTTCTTTTAACTCATCAATATTACTATTTAACTATGAACTGATTGCTGTTATTTTGTTTAATTCTTATAAATGCTCAATAAATAAGCTTTTGTTCAACGCACACTCAGTACATATGTCATCTCTGACCGCCATTTTACAAATATACTACACGACAAGCACTTCCCCATTGTACGTGAGTGCTTTGCTTGAACGCTTGTAAGTTGCTTTTTGTAGGTTAAGTGCGAACTACAAAGCAACATTGAAGAAATAAAAAAATTTCAGCATCAATCCTTACCAAGAATGTAATAAATTAAGGTGAAAGAATAAATACGTTAGTTTAAGGTACACTTTTATTATTACTTGTTGTGGCAAATGTATCTAGGTACAAAGTGATGGCAAGATGATTACGCCTGGTTTTGCATACAGTTGCACTTGAAATTTAAAGGGACTTGTGCTTGCTTACTCAATAAAGTGTTGACGATTGCTATTATTGCTGCATGGCGCTACTTACACATACCATAACTTGCAGGTTCAAGAAATGCAACATAACTGCAGGAGTGTCTTGTAGAGCTAGGTATGATATCGTGGTCTAATAAGCAGTTATTTCTGCAAGCTACTATGAAGTTAATACACATTTTTGGACGCATAGTTGAGCTTCATCATGCTGAGCCCTTACCCACATTTTTTTTGGAAGAGTATCTCAAGATAATCGCTTTCATCTTTTGCATGTTGCACTTGACAGGATTCTAAGGATGATTAATTCAGAAAAATCAAATATAGCTGGAGCTGATAATAAACTGTTATGCTACATTTAAGACGATCTCACTGTGCTGTTCGAACAATTTTTCGGAGATTTGAAAGTAAGCTTTGGTTTGTCCAGTGTTGAAGCACAAACTGCCAATTAACATTCCTTACTTACACGGAGAAATTCTGTCACAGCTAGAGTCGGTGCAGTACTGCTGGTGAAAACAGAGTGCGTGGTGGTAGCGCAAAACAACGTGCGCAGACAGCAAAAAAAACGGTGCGAACGCGCACATGATTTAGAGCTGCAGATGCACACTTTTTTCCCGTGCAAACCACTGGAACTTCGACTGAGCGGCTCCAGTATAGTTCGACACCCATTTATTAATGCTTTTTTATCATAAATGCTAATTCATCTATGTAACTTATACGCATACATTTATATAAGTTACATAGTTACGCATTAATAAGAAAGTGTCGAACTATACCGGAGCCACTCAGTCGAAATTCCAGTGGCTTGCACGGAAAAAAGCGTGCATCTACAGCTCGAAATCACGTGCGCGCTCGTACCGTTTTTTTTGCTATCTGCGCACGTTGGTTTGCGCTCCCACCACGCACGCTGTTCTCGCCAGCAGCACCACACTGCCTTTAGCTGTGACAGAATTTCTCCTTGTAAGACAAACAGTCTGCCTCCAGCCATCTCAAAAAATTTTGAGGCAGGTATTCAGCTTGTGGTTGAATTACTTCTTACTTCACTGGCTATTAGCAGGTAGTGTTGGGTGAAAAGGGTGGAAGATTGCTGCCTAATGTCCGCAACTCAGAAATTTCACAGAAAAGCGTTTTGACTGCTCATTTTTTTCTGTGTATCAAAGACGTGCCTTCAGTTTTTAGGCACTGTTGGTATCATCTCTATGCTGACAATGTAGCAATCTACATATAAAGACGCCATAGTGACCAGCCTCTACTGATTGACAAGTTGAAAGAGAATCTCGACCAGTAATTCAAGGCATAAAGTCTGAGGGTTCATCCTAACAAGTCACATGGTAGTATGGTTCGCCACACCTGCTTTTATAAGTCACGTCGAAAAGATGGTCAAATATTATAGGCCAGAGGAGTCAGGAAAAACGGTAAGCACCATAATCGTAGTCTATAAATACAAGTTATTTAACAAGAATCTGGCGAGCATAAGGCGTCACATAACTACTACACCTGAAAAGCCATGAGAGAGCAATATAGCTGTTCTTAAAGTCAAGGCCACAGAAATAAGACAAATGAGGGCTATTTTTGTACCCAATTACGCATAGCATATGACGTAGCTTATTTTACTGGCTTACATGCAAAGGACATTGACCTGTAAATGATTAATCTCATTTTGTAGGTGAAAAAAATTTCAATTAAACGACATTTTGTACAGAAATAGCAATAAATCAGGTTTTTTGTAATTTACTCCAATACATAATAAGTACAACAATCAAGGTTTCTTTTACGTGTAGGTATTAAAATCCAATCAGTGTAAGTCTAGTTGAATTAAATTTGGTAAATCGGTCGTCAACTTATTAAAAAGTTACTATTAAAATTTATTATATTTTATTTTATTTTTTATTTAAAAATAAACATCTAACGTTTTTAAAACTTGTCACAATATGTCTTTTAAGGTCCTAATATATTATTAAATATTTAAAAAAGATTGAGTTTGGTAGAGCATGTATAGATATTTTCATAAATTAGAGCTGAAAATTACCAAATTTAATATAGAATAAAAATAAATTTGGTTGGTTGAGCAGATCTTGGGATTTAGGAAGAATGCTGGAATAGAAAAGAAAATCACTGAACACTTTGTTACGAAAAATAGAATAAGTTTTATTATAAAATGATGCTGTTGTCATTATTTCGCCTTCTTACCGTTCTTACAAGAACTGTCGTCGTGTTTACTGGCTAAAGACTAGCAACCAACTGAACTGGCCTGATGCGCAGCAGCAGGTGGTACACACATAGTCCTTATACATGAGTCAAGATGACACGATATATAAACTCATATTCTGATACTCCCTTCAGTTTGAATAGAGCGCCTATCTTATATTATTTTTGGTGGAGTGTAAAATAAATAATAAAAAACAAAAAAGAATAATTAATGTGAAAAGAAAAAGTATTAAGAACGTCAGACTTTTTCTCGTGGTTTTTCGGACTCACTCACGGTTGTAACCTAATAGCAGAATTCAAACCGTAAAGATTGAACAAAATTCACTGTCGTATGGTACTAGGAGTCATTTAGTAATTTTGCAGTGTTTTCTTATGTTATTCAATTGATAAGGCTTTAGTAAAATGTGGGCAATCTGTTCTTTAGAGCCAATCTACTTGATTTTTATACACCCATATTTAGCACATTCTTTAACATAATGTTCTCGCATGGATTCCATAAGTCTGACTTTTATTCCACCGTAAGACTAAGCACTTGCTTCGGCTTTTTTATTACCACACTACACTGTCATTGAATAATAACACAGCTATCAAAGTGTTTCTTCGAGTCATGAGTTCTTGACATGCTTTGCTCGTAGCAATATATTCAGCTTGGCAAGTTGATAACGAGACGTATATTTGTTTGTACGTTCTCCAAGACACGAAGTCACCAAATAGCTTCATGACATATCCACTTTCCGTTTGCAAATCTTTACAATCCCCAAAACTTGCGTCAGAATAAGCAGTCATGATTTCTGTGTCTCCTCTCAATGTCAGTCCTTTCTTCCTAGTACCATTGAGGTAATGGAAAACTCTCTTGACCATTTGTCTGTCTTCTTCTGTGGGATTGATCTTATTTCTACTTAACATATCTACTGCATAAGAGATTTCAGGTCATAAGAGACATCAGTCGAGAGACTGGGGCATAAGTTTCTAATAGATTATCCTGATTTCTGTCTTTAAATCCATGGATTCCTAACCTGGCTTTGTATTTTATGTTTCAAAAGTTATCTTCTTTACTTTTCAGAACCCATCGATAATCAATTACATTTGGTTTTCTACCTTTCCTGTAAGTTATTGGTTTCTTCAGAATTTTCCAGACCTTATTATCGTTTGTAGACTTTAGTTCTTCTTCCATAGATTTCAGCTTTTTTGTATTATTTTTATTTTTCAGAGCTTCTTGGTGGTTGGTTAAATCCTTCCAAATTTCGGCTAATAATTCATAATCTAGTTCATCCTGATTTTGATTTACAGAGCACCCTTCGTCTAAATTTTCTTGTCCAAAACTGATTTGATTGTTTGAATCATGGGACACCTGCAGTCCTGTAAAGCTAGTGCCATGCATCAGCTTCTGTCATTTCACTGGTAAAATATCTTCCGTCTTTCCTGTATTAGATGTTTTCGGCGACCGTCCTCTCTTTCGTTTGATGCTTTTTCCCTTCATTTTTGCACTCTCTTCCATTTCTTCGTTGAACCTTAGGAGCCAGCTGTCTTTATACACCAGTTGTTCATCAAATCTCACATGTTTACTTTCATAGAGTTTTCCGTCCTCTTGTTTCATCAGGATGAATTCTGTGGCAGTGTATGCTACTAGAACAATTCTTTGAGCTAATTAGCTAAATTTTGGACCGGAATTTCTTTGTATTTTTATGTAGCCCAAGCATCCAAAGCGTGATGAATGACTCGTTTGAAGTTGGATCGAATATGTTGATTTTATTATCATGAAGATACATGTTCAGGCCTGAATCGACAAATTTTCTCAAAGAAAGTAAATTTTCTGAGAGAGATTTGGAGCAAATCACGTTAGTTAGTGTTAAGTTATTATTTCTGTTTTTACCAACGACCGTGCCTCCTCCTTCCATTTTCAAATCTGCTAAAGGGTTACTATAAGCACACTTAATTTTGCAAGTCTTTTTATAATTTAAGCTTTTGAACACTAACCGAGAACTCACTAGGTGATCGGTCGCTTCTGAGTCAGCAATAAATTTCATTAGGTTGTTATTATTATTCTTTACGTTATTAACACAACTTAAAAACAGTTAGAAGGCAATATCACTGTACCTAAATACAGTCTTACCTTTCTTGTTATTTGTGTTTCAACCTTGTTCCTGAGTTTTATTGTCATTTTTGTTACTTTTGTCACTGTCCCTTTTCTGTCTTTTATTTTGATTGCTATATTCACTGTCATGCTCTCTTCATCCCCTTTTTCAGTAGATTTCTTTGATCCTTGACCATCTTTATTTTCCTGTCTTTTAAAATCCTAATAAACGTTTTTCTTCTCATTTCATGAGGCATCCCTAGTATTTTTTGTGCTCCATAAAGTTCCGTTGGAGCCTTCCACAGAAGCCTTGCGCGTCTTCGATCATGGTGTCAAGGGTTTCAATATATAATACATTGCTGACGACTGCATTGTAGAATATGTCACGTATCTTTTCTTCAGACAAGGATGGTTTCCCTTATGAATTCTGCTTCGTAGCTTCTGAGGAGTTCTTCATATTTATTGATAATGTCTGTCTACGTCATTTTATTTAGGAAATACAATTTTTTTCTGATTTCATTTGACGACAAGTTAGTTTTGCTTCTTTTAATTTCTTTTAATTTATTTACCAGTTCTTTATAGTTGGAATAATAAGTGGTCTTTAAGTGATAAAAATCATCATTGTGATCAGTTATTATATGTCGTACCCTTTCTTGGTGATCAACTCATTCTTTGGCTGACAGAAATGCGGGAAACTCAACGGTATCATCCAAAACTTTTAGTAGCTTTTTAATCTTTATCTCTGAAAATAATTTATCGAGAAAAATTTGTGTCTTCGTTTAAGGAGTTAATTTATAGTTGTAACGAAAAGGTGAATCCTTGTTCAATAGTTCGAGTTGAAACCTTTCACTTCCATCAAGGTTAGTCGTTCTATCATGCAGTCTGTAATTGAAACTCTTTTCTAAGAACAAATGAAGTTTGTACTGGCGATCTCATTTTAATGACGAAAAAGCAGTAGAGTTGAAAGCGTCTGCTTTAGTATTTGATTAATCTACCTCTTGAGCTATCATAAAAAGCGTAGCCGTCATCGCGTCATCCAGGGCCCTTATTTGGTTGGTGTTCTCCGTCACGATTTGCACTGTCCTTTGATTGTCCACCATCTGTTGTTCCTCGATCCCGCCTATTCGCTGTCTCTAGCTTGCCCTTTCTTCCACGCAGCACTTCTTTTAACTAGTTGTTAATTTTTATCAGTCGTCTGTCTCGAGTAGTTATTAATAACTTGTCTTTGAGTGACAAGTCTGTCTTTTTCTCTGTCGTATTTTAAAGTATTATTTTTATCTTTTATAATCTTGAACTTTCTCAGAATAGCTGGGCTCGCTGATTTCTTTTTTAGGATTCTGTTATCATATTTACTGAAATGCATTTCGTCAACTATCTCATCGTCTGTCTTTCTATCAGTCAGAAGTTCAGTCTTTTCAATTCCATCGTTCTAAATGGTGCTTTCTTTGAATACCCAGGGGAGAAATCAAGCTTGTCCAAATTTTTTGGAGTTTTTCAACTTTTATCATTTTTCACAGACAGGAATACAACTCTGCCGTAGATTTTAATCGCTCGTGACATTTTGTGAAACTCTAATGGCTCAAAGTTACTTTTTGAGATAGCTGCAATTGATTATTTCTTATTTGCGTATAAAACTAAGCCATCTTCTATTCTCACGGATAAATACCTCACAAAATATTCCCCATAATTATCCACATCAAGTTGAAAAAGTCACATATAGGCATCGATCACATCGTCTTCTAAAATAAAGCCGTCGTTACATGAGTATAGCTGTCTGCTTCCAAGAAAAAATACAAACAGAAACATACAAGCGTGCGTAAACAATGGGACAGCTGTTTACCTACACAATGTATGCAACAATCACGCGCGTAATTAGCTGCCAAGTCTGGCCACCCCTTCCCCTCTCGGCGCATAAAAATCGTAGAATACATACACTGTTGTAGTAGAACACACTGTCTGGTGCGCTGGGATACGGTTGAGGAGAGAAAAGATGACGTATGAGCTGCCCATGCATATGCACACACATGCGAACACAACACATGTGTGGGCACCCCCAAACTGCACAGAGAAAGAAAAACAAGCCAATTGCCATTATTTTACCGCAGTGATGGCGTCCCTGCACATAGGTGAGGCTAGGTGTCTCTGCTTCTAACCCAGCGTGAGACAGAAACCACGGCATGGCACTGCTAAAACGTCCCTACGCCCACTCACCTCCTTGTCTGTCGCAAGATCCAGCCAAGAGGCCACAAATTTAAGGAAGGTGACACACACACACACACACACACACACACACACATACATATACGTCGTAGGAGAAGGTGCTGGAATGAGCAAAGAGACTTCTATGTATGTGTGTGTACTTTATTAATAGTGATTACAAGTGTGGCTTGAACTCGAACTCAGCTAGGACTAAAGTTGACAGTAAGCAGTTACACTGCTCGACTAGCATAAAAGTTGGGGTAAGCCTCTACAGTACTTCCCTCAAGTTTAAACGTAGTTAAAACTTACAAAGGATCTTGTTCTAAAATACTTACAATTTTTTAAACGTGTACAAAAAAATTTTTATGTGGGTAAATACATTGCATGTCACAAACAAATAAATTTAAACAAAATATCTGATCAGTTTTTCAACTCTTCCAATCATTATTAAAACGAACAGTTTCATATTCATACATTAACTAAACACTTATAATACCAACTTGCGCTGCGCTACACACATCAGTTACAAAACAATGTCAATTTAAAGATACAAAAACTGTAGAGCGCACGCTGAATTCTCCCTACATAAAATCATGACATACGAAGAATTCCCTATATAAACAAACCAAAAGCTGTAAACGTTAAACTAACAAGAAGTTTATAACTACAAGCAAGCTGCTCTAACCACATAACCCTGCGAGTTCTACACGTAATTTCTTTTTTTTTAAGATAAATAATAGATAATAGAAAAAATAAATAACGGATCAAGTATCGATTCTATAGTCACAGTTCAATTAGAATTCTTAGGTAAACGTTGCATTTTTAGTCATACCAATTATAAATCAAAACACAATGCAAATACATTTGTTCTCTTAAAGTAACGTCTACTAAAATCATTTAATGATGTTTCAGTATTTTACTGTTCTACTGCATCGTAATATGTGTAGTATTGCAATATTGTTTAACCTATTTTAAAGTATTGTAGATCGTGTATAATTTTTTAATCCTTTTTTTTAACGGAAAAACTTCGTTCGTTTGTGCATAATTTGCTGGAAATAGTTTACAATAAGCGAAAAAATCTTATGAACTTTATTGCAAGCGCTTTACACCACTCATTATCTCGCAAAAAGTTGATTACGTCTTTCAGGGAACAGATTTTTTTTTTTTTTTTTTTTTTACGCTGTATAAAAAACTATATCTTGATTAATGACTAGAGAATCTGACTCAATGTCATCCTTTTAAATTAACAAATACGATCTACCTCTTTGACTTTTTAAGTTTTGAAACTCTTCATTAATCTAAAAAACTTCGTCGAATCTGTGTCAATCTATCTTGTAGAGATATAAGTATCCGATCATATATCTCAAAAAATAGCTGCCCATACTTAGATTTTCAAAATTGTAATTATCAATACTGAAATTATTTATCAAAGCGTTTCAAAATTTTTTTTTTGGAAGCTTTGGTTTCCTAATACCAAAATTTTATATATGCTTTATCGATTTTTGCCTTGCCAGACTGAATTAATAATCCCCAGATACATTTAAACTACATTTAATAACATCTACTTTTTCGTAAGCTTCAATAGCACTAAGATAAAATTTTTGAAGCTCCGTCTTTAACTTTTCAATACTTAAAAATACCTTGATCATTGCTAGTTATACAAATAGAAATTTAAAGGTTTTTAAGTTGCTGAAGGAGTCCAGCAACTTTGGCTGAGACTTCACTATCTACATAGCAATTTGATACAAGTTCGTTAAAAAACTGCATCAACGATAAGTAGTTGTTATAAACTGACATTAAAGATCTTACTCTCACAGTCTATATAAGAGAAATTTTGAAAACAAACATAAAAATATTAAAAAATTGACTTTTTTTTAGTAGTTATGTGACTCTAATGCTTGTAGGTAAATTAGAAATTTATACGACCAATAGTATACAAGCGAATGTTGATACATCTAAATCACTGCATCAAGAGGTGCATATGCATAGATAGTGGCACTTTCAGTACAAGCACTCTATATCCTCCATACATGCCCTTTTTTAATATCTAATATACTTAAGACTAATAATACCAAACCACATAGTTTCTTTTCCAAGAAAATTTTCTTAAGAAATAAACAAGAATGAGAAAAATATCCTCCCAGGGTGCGCATCGAACACACAACCTTCTGTTTACAAGACAGTTGCTCTATCACTTGAGCTACTGAGGAGCTGTACATTAACTCGCACCGTGAGTTTGGATAAATTTCTCATTCTTAATTTTCAGAGCTGCTTTTCACCTAAGCTTGATAAATTTTTTTTTTTTTTTTTTTATTTAACGATTGTACGTTATACCTAGAAGGACAAGAAGCAGCTTGTACGGAAAATTTTTATGAGACTTTCTCTAAAAATTCTGACGAATTGTTATCAGCTTCTTCTAGCTCATTCATTGCTTTCTGAAATCTCTCGATCTAATGGGGCGAATATCCAACAAAACTTATCATACCTTTTATAAGTCCAATAAATTTTCTTAAAGTCATAATCGACTCTATTCCATTTTGGACTACGAGGCTCGTATGATGTGCGTTAGAATGAACAATGAATACCCAGGATTCAAGTACCTTTCGTTGACTTTGTAGATTAAAAATGTGACTTGCAACATTTGATGCTTCATCGAAACGTTGACCACAGAACTTACTGAGCGAAAAATTATATTGTGTCAGAAGGTCGTTGAAAAGATTAAGTAAAGCTTTGCCTGTAGTGCTCGTTGTGTTATGGAAACCTAAGAAAAACTCTGAAGAAGACATATTTTGAGACACAACTCGAACACAAAAAGCTTGCTCCATTCTTGTGAGATTAGATGTTTTATCTATTAAGATAGAAAAAATACTCAGTATTTTTTATTTTTCGTATAATTGTTGATATAGTTGTAGAAGCCATGAGATCCAAGATTCTGTTCTGCGAATCGTGGCCCAGCCACTTATAACCATTTTGTTTTAACCATTTGTGGCTTGATTTATTATTTTTTCAGTAGCGTTTTTCCAACTACTAAATCAAGTAACAACCCATACCAATTTTAAGAGTTCACTTTAAGTATCTGTAAAACAAACAAAATTTTTAGCACACACTTTGATATATATAATGCAAATAGCTTTATTCTCTGTTTTGGGATTTAGCCAAGAGTTTTTTTTCACTTACAAAATGAATCTGGTAGTACTTAATCTTAAAAAAAATTTATTTATACAGATAAGTAAAATAAACAATGAAAGAATAAACACAGTTTTCGAAGTAAATTATTACTTGTAATACTTGGGGCTTCGTTTGTTGGAGTTGAAAAAATTTTTTCTGTAGTATTATCAAATTTTGGCTTTTCTGAAGGTACAGCTCTCTGGCTTTTCATTGTTAAAGATTCATCTGATCGGGTTTTGACTTTGCTCGTTTCTCTTCAAGCGTTTTGCTGGTGCTTTCACTTTTTTTTTTCTCTCCACCCATACTTATACATTTTCTCTGATAAGAAAATACGAGTTGTAAATTTTTATAGACAGTTTTTTGGCTGATCTCATAAAAGATGACCAACCCTGTGTTTGAAAATAAAATTTGTCACATGTTAAGATATTGTCATTCCTTATTTGTCTAGCTAAGTTTAATTTTGTATGGAAGCAATTATGGTCAGCTGATGACAAGTATTTTGGAACGCAACAGGCATTCATTTTTAAGAGACAATCATGTTAGTCATGGACTGTCTAACACGGTTTTTAGACTATGTTGACTGTGACATTGTGCGGCAAAGTGGTGCTACTCAACTAACTCAAAACAACCCGCAAAATTCAAACTTAATTATCCATATCAAGTATTTGTAATACCTTAATTTTTCATTTGTGTGATATTTTTTATCACTTGCGTTGAATCAAGTACATAATAAAAAAATATTATATCTCTTAATACCATATAACTATAATGGCGAATATAATAAAATACATTGTCGAGCTTGGTAAATTTTTTTTCCACGTTAGGTTCTTGCTTACAGAGTCTCTTACCCCATTTCCCAAGACTTGGAAAAAATTCCCCATATATCTACGACCTCAATCACCGCCTTTGGTGGCAGCACCAAGAGCATGAGCACATGCAGGACCAGGTGAAGATGCGTTGAGTCAGGCGACAAAGATGTAGTGTATCAAGCGTCAAAAATTCAGACCCGTGGCAACGGCGATAAAGGGCTCTGGCTAGGCTGATAAATGCTGATAAGACGGCGGCAACAAATTAAAAACGGCTCACCGATGTTGACACTCCGTAGAAAACGCCCCAGCACAACAAAATCTGCAGGTCAACGAGTCAGGCGATCAATGTATAGGTGTCCAGTCGACAACGACGACAAAGAAGACGATTACGTTGGGGTCACCAATGTGGTAAACTAAGTATATATATATATATATATATATATATATATATATATATATATATAGGTCGTAGAAGAAGGTGCTGGAATGAGCAAAGAGACTTCTATGTATGTGTGTCTCAGCTTTATTAATTGATTACAGGTGTGCCTCGGGCTCAAGCTCAGCAAGAACTAAAGTCATCAGTAAGTGGTTACACTGCTTGACTAGTATAATAGTCAGGGTAAGCCCCTACACTGTAATTCTAATAATAATATTAATTACCAGGACTGTTTATTAAATACTAGCAGCCCCCCGTCACGGCTTCGCCCGAGACTTACTAAATAGGATGCCATAGTGTGCTGACATGTAACGTAAAACGTTTTCAGTTAGGAATTTTACATCTATTCTTGACACTTCTCAGAACAAAAATCTTTTTATTAAAAACGTATTTCTTCGGAATCCATACAGTTTATTTTATCAAATAATAAGCTGTAAAAATTAAAAAAAAATATAATCATGCTTAGAAGTACCGTGCGTTCCTTATGCCATAAAATAATCGTTGGCCATAGGGGTCCGTAGATTTGCAGTTTCTCCCGTATAATTTACGAAAAGGGCTATTTTTAGAAGTTGTTAAAATTTAAAACTCTAGAAAAATATATATTGAAAAAAAAATTTATTTCTCTTATCTCATAACTTTATTACCACAGCAACAAAGTCCCGGAGCTTAATCTCTACATTTTTTATCGCCACAAAAATACAAATACATTTTCTACTTATTTAAAAATCTAAAAGATTTAAGAGATTTCTGTAAGGGTACAATGAAAAGCTGAGCTCTCAAGTAATGGATTCTATATTTGTCGATTTTGACGCTGCTGTTCCAATCTTGATAAATTTTCTGGTCCAGTTTCTTGACGCCTAAAATTGTATTCATTAGAGACATTTAAACTTTTCCGTCCAATTCACTCTCTTTTGACATTTGACATGGTTAAGACTTTTGTGACCCCTAAAGGATGTTTTCTGTCAACTTTGTTAAGTTCTAATATATTTGTTGACAAGCTAGTTCGACGTCCGATGGCCCTAAAAAAGACTGGTGAGCTTCTTCAGTGTTCTGTTTCTTGACTGAAATTTACAGCAATTGTGACTGCCTGGATACCTCAGGGCGATCTTCTTTGGCTTGCTGTTGAAGCCCCAGAATAATCAGGAAAAAAATTACAAAGTCCGAAGCTTTGGAGCTAGTTGTAGAGATCTTTATCAACGTCTTCTGGTATAACGTCGAAGACGTTGGTGACTAAAGCACCTTTTTTTGCAGACTTAGTTGTTTTGATGATCTAAGATAGGGAGATTGGTTCGTGATACTTGCCCATTGGAGACTATCCTGTTAGCTTAAGTTTTTTTTTTTTATAGCCATTATAGGTTCGCCCAGCGCAGACCCTGGAGAAGATCGGTGATTCCTGGTTGAATGCTTAGAGTCGAGAGGGTAACATATGGTCGTCAGTCACCGAGGTTCCCAGCCTTGTGACGAACGACTCCGTTAAAAGCCTATAACGACTGCCAGCGAATGACTGACTTGGTTTAACAGTGGCCGTCTTTAGTCAACATAGTCTTTTAGTCAACGAATGACTTCTAGAAATAGTAATAAAAATGTATTTGTTGGCAAGGTAGTTTAAACTTAGGTGTCCTTCAAAAGAAATGATGAGATTGATGTTTAAGTAGGGAACATCAATACTTATAATGACCCTGAAAAGGGCTAGGGGTGAGATTTCCAGCTATTCCTTATTATTATTCTTGATTATAAAGAGCTGGCTGCAGGTAGCTTGACTCTTACCCTCAGAGTCTCTGTATATACACATACGGAGACAGTACAGGAGGAAAGTACGCCACTGACCAAAGCGTATCTCGTCTTCAGGTCGTTCTCGGGATAACCAACCATTTATCGTTAGTCGAGGAAGTGGGCCTAGAGAATATCTTCTCTGTAGATATGACGTTGGGACGACCACTGAGAAAAAAGCCATTGTGGCTGCGCGTGCTTCTCAGAGCTGTCCTCTCTGGCTTTTATTTGCAGTCGAAGATTCTCAGACAGCATCAGGGTAGATGGTGGAACAACCACATAACTCTGAAGTATTGGAGCAGGTTGTGCACTGACTAGACACGTCTCCTGTTATTCTGCTGGAGACGTTATTGATTAGAATTATTCTTTAGTGGGGGCCTTCGTCAATCCTGGATGATAAGGATGGAAGGAGACCTAGGTCACTTGCCCATTGAAGGAGAGTGTCGTTGGTATCCATGACACCCAGATGCTCGAACTTTATTTACATTCTCAATACAGCTCGATGAACTGCTGGTAGACAAATGTGATAACTTTTGAGACATTCCAACCTATCATAACCATACTTATTTAATTCTGTTGCAGGTAGCTTCAATTTCATGTCAATGCCACCTATCAGATTCTACTGAGCTTGCGTGAAAAGCTGCACCTCACTTACGTATTTTTGCCCACTGAGTCTAAATATGGCATTAGAATGGACTTATTACTTTTTAATTCTCTTGTAAATGCCAAAAAGTACCTTTAGAAAAATATCACAATGGACTATACTTTACTACTTTTGCACATATTTAGTCGTGTAGTTGAATTGGAATTTCAGAGTGAATTTAGCTTTTTTTCCAGTTCTTCCCTAGATACCAAAAAGTCTCTAGAATTAAGTAAAATTGGTTTTATTATCTTATCTTTAAAAGAAAATTACATTTGACTATATTTCTTAACGTTTGCGTATACGTGGCCCTTGTATAAAATTATTACTTAAAATTAAACTTAACTTTTTCTTAACTTAATGCTAATCAGCAACACCATAAAGTGAGAGGCAGAGGAACTGACGCTAATCAAGCACCCCAGAGGAATTGTATCCATGCTACGTTAACATCATTAAACCTGGGTGATGCTAAAAGCAAAAAAAGACCGAGAAGAAATCTTTGTGCTGTTTTCAGAGTTGAGGAACAATCTACCGGGTGAGGACACTGAATAAAGTTCTTCCTCTTTTTTAGCAGTATTTGTATAGCACTACCGATGAGTGATTATTAAACTAGAATAGCACATTTAGGTCGATCCTAAATGCTTCTTGGCTAAAATAAAACTAATGTATGCCAGATTAAAAAAGCGTTTAAATTAAGCGCCCAAAAAAGTACAGACGTAACACAGTCTTGTACAATATATGTACAATTTTGTGAAAATAAATAAAACTAGCTAATCCTGCTTTGTTCTGAAGACTTTTGAGATTTTACGGGAGAAATTTAAGGATGCCCCAATGATTATGGAACGAGATTAAAATTTAGCAACTATGTATAGGTACAAGTAGTAATTATAGTCCTTTGAAAATTTTTCAAGTAGATTCGGAAAGAAAGCCAATTTTGCTTGATGCTACGGCCTTCTTGGCTTCTAGAAAAACACTTAAAAATGCAAGAAATATCCCAAAAACAGAATTCAATTTCACAACTAAATATACGTATGAGTAGTGTTATATAAAGTTAAGTTGAATATTAAATAATAATTTGGTACAAGAATCATATATACGCAAACGTTGAAAGATATAGTACATTGTGCCAAATTATAGATCTTAGTTGATTCTAGGCACTTTTTGGTATCTAGGGTAAAACTGAAAAAAGCTCGGTTGTCTCTGAAATTACAATTTGAATAAACGACTGAACATGTGCAAAAGTAGTAAAATATAGTACACTGTGATATTTTTTTTAGATGAGCTTAAATAGCCGATTCATTCTGATTATAGGGACTTTTTGGCATCTAGGGTAAAGTTAAAGGGTGATAGGTCTATTCAGATGTCATATCCAGATTCAGCGGGATAGAACATGTAGGTGAAGTGTAGTCCAGTCTGAAACAATTTTTTTCTTTTTTGTGAAGCTGAGTAATTTTATGCATAGCATAAGAGTATGTACACTCTAATAAAATGAAATACTTGTATGGTTTAAAAAAGTCTCATTGGTAATTACCTCGAATCTAATAAAAGGAGTAAAAAATATTTGCTGAGCTGTACAGTAAGAAGTTTTTTGATATTTTTTTCCCCATGCATTCTATATACCTGATAACAACGTTTATTTTAATTAAATAATTGTGGAGTAAGGTTTTGTAGTATACATTCTTAGTCTCTATATAATACAATTACTTCGCAAAAAACTGTTTATTATTTTAATGAAAAAATATTAGAGTACCAAATAGTTGAATGAACTAAGTCTTCAACATCTTTATACTAATTTCAATTTTGATTGACTGTAATTTGGAAATCTTATTTTTTGTTATTGACAAATGACCAACCTGCTTACAGAAAACTGGCCTCTCTAATGATCGAATAACAATAAACTCTGGCGTTCATAATCTTCGTAATATAGGCAATATTGTACGTGTCAATGGAAAAAGTACTCGCAATATTTGGCACAATAAATCTTGTGACAAAATTGAAGGATCAGATGGTAGTATTTTTTCACCTAAAATATTACAAAACTATGGTGATGTCATTAAGGTATACGCTAAAGAGATGTGCAGACCTATTTCTTTAGAGTATTCACATACGAATCATTCAAAAGGAATTCCAGTATTACGGTAAGTGAGCTTAGAATAACAAACAATTGACTATTACAATTATCGATAAATTTATATTTTGTGTGTATAAACATAACCTGAATGACAAAAAACTACAAAATTCTTTCCAGCAGAGCTCTAATTGGCTCAGGTATGAGTGGCAATTTAGTAACTTTCTCTCAAACTTTGAAAATCAGGAAATATTAAAAGAGATCTTTATAAAAGAATTTAAAGACCGTGCAAGGAAGATTATGCTAACAGACGCCGAGTGGCTGCGGCTCTTAACTGACGAGATAGCGTGGTGAATATTCATGGTTGAGAAAATGGAACTTAGATGATTCAGATCTATTGTGGAACAGATATATCAATACCGTATATTATCAATAATACTTGATGAATTCTTACCGTGAGGGGGTTGACTCAAGTAAAAACAAAAACTAAAATGCTTTTCATTTTTAGTTCTTATTTTTTTAAAGATACAATAAAATTACTCTGAGTACTGTATCTATCAAGGGTGAAAGTAAATTAGGAAGATTCTTGAGTATTTAAGTAAAACCTAGATAGACACTTATCTATAAAGCTCTTTTCTGGAGAGCGCAGTTGGTTTGTGATCATTCTTAGAATTGAAGAGGGATAACAAAAAGCTTCTGGGTCGATACAACTTCCAGTACGGTAGGTTCATAGTTCCTATGAACTAATGCTATTTCAATTAAAAGGCACCTTTACCTTATTTTTTTATAAGAGACCGTGTTAAAACGTCGAAATTTAGTAAATTTTTTCTAAAAAACTTTCCTGGTAAGAAATCTGGAAAAGTATCTTGACTTTTAATATACTTTGATGTAACGATCATTTTTTTGGCATAATTCAACATTTAAAATTTTTTTTCTCCTAACTTCCTTGAAGGAGTGGCCATCATCATGTTCATCGTCTTCTGTAACGAAATAGTTCCCTTAATTTTCTGGCTTTATTTCATTTAGATGTTTGAGTATTCTTTTATCATCCTTTTCTTAAATGATATGTTGCCTATTAAACATATCTATTATTTAATAAGGACCAATACATGTCTTACCTAATTAATTGGTGCACGGTTCCTTCAAAGCGTACTTAGATCTCGAGGTTCGAAGCAGTATTGCTTAATTTTTTGTCATAAAATTTTTTTAATTAACATTCAAAATCTGTAAATGTGTCTTTGTTAATATTTTAAGATGACATATGTCTTATATCATTGAGCCAAGTTATTAGTTTGCTAATGTTAGTGGTATACGTCCAATTCATCTGTTAGTATAGTAGACGGAATTCGGGATGATTTATGGTATACTTATTTGTGTGATGCAAAGTTTTTTGTTCCGTGTACATTCATGTTAAAAGAAAATAGGGCAAAGAATGATACTTTATCTTAATCTTTGCATTTTTTAATATATTCTCTAGTACATTTTATTAGCACTAAGTTGCTCTACTCTAATGCTCCTTTCCATTGTTGATGATATCCTAGTATAGTACTTGTTTAATTCTATGGTTCCAATTTGAACTGACTGTTATTTCATTTCTCAGTTTTTTTAGCAATGTGGCCTTTGATAATGATTTGAGCGGTGATTTTAATTGAAGTTTGACCTTGGAATCTAACAATCGCTGATATTTGATTTTTTTAGCTTTTCTTAATCTTGGTGTGTCATTTTCTTGCAGGATTAGGACAACTAAGTTTCCTGTAAAGGTTGCTCTTGTCCTATTCTCAACTTTTGAAAGTAGTTAAGATCTTTGCTAAAATGTGGTTGATAAAGTTGGTAGAACTACAGCTTTTGGCAATACAGGATTATAAGATAGGACATCTGCGTTCACCTTCAGGCGTTCGGTTTTCTGCAAGAGTAGGTGAGTACACCATTTAAATAGTTTTTGTACATTTCATCGGCATCTCACTGTCACTAGTTTTGTTATGAGCTGGTACGTCTATAGTGCTAAATCTTTTAATATATTTGTTTATGATAGTAATAGATAAATTTTGAAAGTCACAAGCTAACTATTTTTCCTTCAATTTTGAGAGAAAAGAAAAACCATGAGAGAACATTATAAGAAAGTTTTAAGAAAGTACGAGAAAGCTTATGCTGGGAAGACCTGGAGTGGCTTCGCCTCTCAGCCTACAGTATAGCATTGCGAGTACTCAAGGTTGGGAAAATAAGAAATGTGATTTAGATGGCTTAGGCTCGAGATTCTTGCAAAATGAATGCATAATACAGTTATATTTCAATGAATAAAAATTGTTTAATCATTACCTTGAGAGGGTTGACTGAAGTAACACTAAAGACTATGATGCTTTCTATTTTTAGTTTTTATTTTTCCTAAGGTACATTAGAATAACTCCACTAAAATAACTCTGAGCACTCTTTATCCAGTATGATGAACGTTTTGTTAAATCAATGGTTTGAACGAATAGTACTATGAAAACTAAAATTAAAAATGTATTAGTATGAACTAAACAGTGTCATGCTCTATGAGACTAAAATTGTAATTACTGCATAGTGGCCAGCGAGGCAATTCTATAAGCAAAATAGATCCATAGCAAGTGCTGGGACTTGTTATGGTCTTGTCAATTTAGTTTCTGTTATGAGGTCAGAATGTTGAATTTTTGAAAAGTGTAGGTCAAAGTAGATTAAGTAGATGTTTGAATAGTTATGTCAATTATATGCAACCTTATTATCTACAAAGCTGTTTTTTTTTTAAGAGCGCAGTCAGTGTGCCATGATTTTTAGGGTTTAAAGAGGTGCAAGGTATTTTTCTTTAATGATGTGCACACCTATTGCTCGTGAGTAATGTTGGCGGAGTGCCACGGAGGATCTTGGAAACAGGGTTCAATAACAAATGCCCGACCTTGCAAACATATAAATTTAATAAAAATATCTGGGTTATGCTCTGAGGCGTTACACAAAATCAAAAGGATACAAATTAAAACATTAATGACTCTTGTGCCATTGATAATTATATTAGCAACAAAAAAAATGCCCTTTAATAATTTTATTCCGCCGTCTGAATACTTTATTAATTCATGGGAAGTTGCTCGCTTAAAATCAACATACGAATTTTATTCTAATTCTAGTTTACGAATTTAGGATCTAATTAAACTATACTCATTGTTGAACGACTCCCGTTTTAAGTGAAGCTCAATAGGCGTAACATCAGCCGTTCCCTAGTGCACTTCGTTTATGATATCCTGTATGAATCTAACGCATTTTACCCAACTCGAGTACTTACCAACAACTAAAGACCTAAAGAACCAGCCGAATTCTTTTATAACCCGCTTGGCGTGGTAAGGGTGCTGAACTGCCAAAAAGATCGGACAGATTCCAATTTTTCGGAGTTTTTTAGACCAAGCCCTTGAATCAAATTGCATTCCCTGGTTACTTTAAATCCGCTGGTGCTTGCCATTGTTAGGAATATAATGATTAATAGTCCCATGGAGGGTAACCACAGTCGTAGGTTTCCTTATCATGGACATCACCTGGAGATACTGGTAGAGGGCCATAAAAATTAATCGGAAGCAAATCATTGGGTCCTTGTGGAATGATTGCCCTCGTCTCGAAATATGTTGATCCCGTATATACCTTAACCGTCTGACAAGAATCGCAGGATTTAATTTCTTTCGTAATCAGCTTTTTAAGCACCATACACACAGAATATTCTTGGATCATTAGAATACACCGCGTCGACCTCAGATGTCCGTATAGTTCGTGCGTTTTACACGCCAATAGTGGTACGAAGAACTTAGGAATGACTATTTTAAAGGAGCCTTGGACTTTCTTACGTAAGACATTATCGATAACAACATATTGTCGTGATTCCAAATCTCTCATTTTTCTAATCTCTGGATTGTCCCCTTGGATTGCACTTAAACTTTTGAGCCACTCAAAGAGTTCCTGACAGGGTGACCAAGTTAACAATGGGTTGATGAGAAATTTGTCATGCCAATCCCGCACGTCTCCTTCGTATTGACGGCTTAATGCGTCCACCGCTTTATTGTCACTCCCCTTTATATGGACGATTTCCAGATCATAATCCTGACTAACCAACATCCATCTTTCCAACGTCCCGTTTAAACTCTAACAACTAAAAAGAAATGATAACGCCTTAAGATCTGACTTTAGGAGGATCTTCACGCTTATGATAAACGAGCGAAACTTATTAGGCGCCCACAAAATGGCCAACAACTTGAGTTCTGTGATTTAATAAGTTTTTTCAGCGTTGCGGAGAGTTCGACTTGCCATACAGACAGCCCTTTCACACCCATCCCGGCTGACTTAGCACAAAATCGTGCCAGTCCCACTGTGACTTGCATCCGGACATAAAGTAAATGGGGCGTTCGCTCGTTGATAAGCTAACATCATTTCCTTTGAAAAAATATTATTAATTCGGTCAAATGCGTCCTCTTTCTCAGAATCCCAATGCCAACAAGCTCTGAAGTATAGTAGCTGCAATAAAGATTCAATGCAGTTGGTCAATGTGGTTGAGTATTTTGAACAAAAATTTATCAACCAGTAAAAAGCTTGTAGATGTTAATGTTACTTGGTTTTGGGAATTTGTAAATAGCGGCGACCTTATAGAAGTCTATGAGGATCTTGTCTCTCTTCAAGATGTGACCCAAGAAATGAATTTTTTTGCGAAAAAAGAATATTTTTTTGAAATTTATTGTCACACCCTCTTAAGAAATTAACTCAAATAGTTTTTCGAGATGTTGCAAATGACTATCCAAATCTTCCGACATGCCCAACCAATCATTCACAAAACTGAAAACGAATGATGAAACCTCATTCCAGATAGGTTCTGCCACTCGGGATAAGGCCGTGCTGCTAATTTTTAATCCAAATGGGACTCTACAGTGTTGGTATGTGCGACCCTGATGGATAAACGCCGTATACTTCCTTGATTCCTTTGCTAAAACGACTTACTAGAAACTAGTAGTAAGGTCAAGGCTTGCCATACAACTTATATTCTGGCACCAGTGGAATAGATCGTCAACATTCAGGGACCTATCACGATTGTTCTGCAATTTTTTATCTAATTCACGAGCGTCCAAACACAAACGGATCCTCCCGTCAACTTTAATGACGGGCCTTAAAGGATTAATATAAGGGCTGCGTGATCTCTCTATAGTACCCAGTGACAACATTCGCTCGATCTCTTCGTGCACCTTCTCTCTGAAATGCATAGGGACTAGATAACTTTTGACGTAAAAGGGATTATCATCGTTAAGAATGAGATGCGCGTATCGCTCAAAACATTCCGGGATGTTACTAAAAATATGTTTAAAACGTAAAAAAAGATTTTTTAATCGGATCTCTTGTGCGATGCATAACTCCGAAATTTTATTGACCCTGTCTTCAATAACCGTATGAGATAATTCGTCTTGGCTCACTCGTATTTCCGCAATCACATTTTTATCCACGTCATGGTATGCCTGTGGCCTAAAAAATATTTTTCCCATGAATTATCGCACGGTAACCTCATAAGTCCTTGGTTGAAATCTATCATCATTCGCATTTTTTGTTAACCATCAGCACCAATAATACAATAACAGTTAAGATTTGGAATCATAAAAAAAATCTAACTCCAAGAAGACTTTCCCAATTCAGACACCAGTACAAAACTGTTTTTTCAATTTTGTAGACCTTTCACCAACAAATCCCGTTGCTTGTATTTTCATGGGGAATGACAGACATTTCGTATAATTTTCTTGGTATTTATTAAAAAATCATTTGGGGACACACGTGACGAGACTACCCGTATCAATTAAAGCAACAACGTTAACATTTGAAATTGAAATTTTCACATCCAGGCATATACCCAAACTCCGCTCACAGCGGTTTAACTATCGTTTGTAACATTCTTCATTCAACGATTCTTCCCGAGGAGAAACAGAAAAAGAGCTAATATTGATTACTGACTCCTGGTATTCATGTTCCCCTTTACCTACCATTGTGAGATCTGGGGCCAGGATACCCGCAACTTAGCTTAGTTTTCCGACGGCGGAATCTCAATTTCGTGAATAGTATTCTTATCTGCTGGGGTACACCAATTCGCTTGAGTTACCTTTTTGTTACGTGGATTAGGACCCTGGTTAGAATTAAATGACGTGAATGACTGGGGGTTATTAGGATTCGCATGGGGAGTATCGTTTCGTAAAATCACGCGGTTTTGTGTATTTGTTCTTACCCGAATTGGTGACGACGTATCCTGATGAGACTGGTTTGCAAAATTAGTTTCAAAAGGTGAATTAATTTCACCCATCATTTCATAAGAGACTAACATTTCAGTTAGACCTTCGATCGTGCTCACGCATGAGCATAATCTGTTGTATTAGTCCATCAAAATGGTAAAAAAATTGTCTCACGATCTCTCCTTCAGATGGCACTCGGGATAAAAAACGCGCTTTGCCATACAAATACAAAACATACTCACTGCGTGAGTGGATCTTTTCTGCCTTATAATATCCAAATTCAAGTTCGCGGTGGATCGCCATCTGGTGATCTTCACTCCATTATTTTGTAAAAAGTTGTTTGGGAAAGTATTCTGAATCATGGGTATTTCCCAATACAAAAATCCACCAATCCGCCGCAGAACCTTTCAATGCTTGGCCAATAATATAACGAAACTTGGTGCCTCCGATCTGCATACCCCTGATTAACTCATTCAAATCATAGGTGAACCTTGTAGGGTGTTCATACGCGGCAGCACTAAATGTCGGTAATTCCATACGAATCAAATTAGTGGGTTGAAAAAATGCCCTTACATTCTGACGATTATTGTTGTCCACGTATAATTGATGGGCATTTTCTGCTTCTATATATATGTCACTGCCTCATAACGCTCAATATTTTTGATACGGACACCGAAACTTTCGCAAAATTCGTTAAACTGCTTACTTACTTGTCTGACTGTCTCTGAATTCCTAATAGTGATTCATTCGAGTTGCAGGTTAATTTGTGTAAGCCATCAGACCGTATCATCAAGTTCGCAAATAGACTGTTGGTTTTCAATTTGCCGTGATTCCGAATCCCTGACCATGTTAAGGGACTGCGTCTGGCTTTTGGGATCGATGTTGTCACGCAAAAAAGTGAGACCTCGAGAACCCAATTCTTCCAACAACTCGTCGCGGACCTCAACCTCATCCGAGCGTAAAATGCGGGTACTAGTGGGAACCTCTGTTTGTTTTCTTTGTTTTATCTTTTGCTTCCCAATCTACATGGAGTGAGGCAACATTCTCAGCTAGATTTAACGAGAAATTTGTCGTCAGTTTGAATGTTGGGGGTGAGTGGAAAGTTATATTTCGTCGTTGTATTTACAAAAAAAAACTTGTGTTATTAACGACCATCCGTTCTTTTCTGCCCCACCAGGGGTACCAAGATGCGAGGTGCTTTTCTTTAATAGAGTACTCACCTATTTCCTGAGGTTGATGTTGGTGGAGTACCACAGAGGATCTCGGAAACAGGAGTCAATAACAAATGCCCGACCTTGCAAAAATATAAATTTATTATAAATGTCTGGGTTATGCTCAGAGGCGTTAAATAAAATCGAAAGGATACAAATTAAAATTCGAATAACTCTTGTCCCATTTATAATTATATAAGCAACAAAAAAAACGACTTTTCATCATTTTATTCCGCCCTTTGAACACTTGCTTAATTTATGCGAAGTTACTCGCTTAAAATCAACATACAAATTTTATTCTAATTCTAGTTTACGAATTTAGGATCTAATTGAACTACACATATCGTTGAACGTAAAAAAAATTTGCATTTGACTTATTACAAAATGATTAAATCCTAATGTTTTCTGCCTCAATCGTGGACCAAAAAAAAACGTGTAACAAAAAATAACGATTTCTTAAAGTTTAATGGGTTAACGAAAAGTTTTGAGGACGTCACACGTGAATAATCGAGTCATTCTCTACTCTGCAAATTACTATACTTACTGAGTGCACTGTGCTAATTGTTTAGTCTCTTCACAATTTTTATTGAGAAATCTTTTCTCCAAGTATAAACATTAATGTAACAGTAATAAAATATTGTTTTAGGCTAATGAGGTTTATGAAATTTATACTTTTAGAACTCATGTAGAGTTACTGCTATTATTTTTCCTATGTTTGATAAGGTTCTATTCTACAATGAGCACTATATTCAAATAGGGTTAGGAAGGCATATTTATTTTAAAATAATTAAAAATAGCTCAATTCAACGAATTACGAATAAAGTTTTTTTCTTTAACTTTCTTTTCTCCTCTTGAAGTCTCATTTAATGCATTTTAATCGTGAAATGGTTGAGTCTGCTGTTTAATGGCCCAGTTTTTACGTTGCATAACAAGATAAGCCATTTTTCTATAGTGCACGCTGTGTAAACCTGTGTTACGGGATTAGTAGCTCTACAGGGGGAAATAATATGTAAGCTCAGTTTATTAGCAATGCTAGCAGTATGTCTTGATTTTGCTATTACTTAATTGTTTGTTTCTCATAAGTGTTACTTAATGTGTGGCTTAACAATTCAACTTATAGAAAAAAAACTAATTTATCATGTTGATCGTAATGTAAAGGTACATTAATTTTTAGTTTAGAATAACCAGACAGTTTATTGTTAGTTTGTTGATCCAAAAATATAGTTTTAGATCTTAGATGGACTAAGAACCGTGGGTTATATATAGTAAGAAATGGAGTCTAAGATCTAAAAATTCTATTAAATTACGATAGAATTCTGACAAGAGCTCGTAAACTTATAAAAATTGGCTTCAAATTGTCATCAAGTAAGCACATCCAAGTTTCTGAAATGTGAGGTCTAACCATCAATTTAAAGTAACATAAATTTGTTCCTAATTTACTATTTATTTGTCGTTGCGTATTTAACATCTGGCATGATAATATTTAAAGAAAAATATACGTTATACAACTATTAATTTTGTTGATCTTCTGAGGTAAATGAGATAATTAACACTACGTTCTGTTAACGACGTTTCGTCGACTGGTTCGTTGACCTCTTCGGGCTTCATTAAAAACAAATCAAAATTTTTAAAAAAATGACTAATGTTCTGAAGGAAAACATAAACTATTAACACATAGCATAGTGTTTTTTTTTAAAGCGTGAAGAAATGATTTAAACGTATCACAAAAGTCACTTGCACACTGTCAAAGCTGGTAAAGATGTCATTGCACGCTAAATCGAATTCATAGGTGGATACGCACATAAACACACACAATTTGCATAGTGCGGTAACCCGACTCTTTAATTCAACTACCTTACCCATACAGAAGTCACTCTAGAAGAATGTATATTTATCTTTCTAGAAGCTTATAAATCTAAAGGAACTTTGGTAGGTATGACTTAAATTATAAATATTTTTTACTTTAATTGATGTTGTGACCATAAAAGGTATTATGTAGCATTTCAGAGATCGAACGATTCTTCGTAATTATTAAATAATAAATCGTTTTCTACGTTAAATAATAAAAAAGTAAGAACTTGTTTTCGTAGTTTAATAAAATTTCGATGGTTATATTTTATTTTCTTTGTGATTTTGTGTCTATTCCTATGACTTAATTTTTCATTTTATTAACTTGTGCATGTGCTTTTTGACGCCCGCCCCAAACCTGCAAGGCCTCACCTTTGGCTCGGCCGTCGCAAGGTCAGTGGGCGTCAACAAACACATGCATGGCAGCACAGCAGCAAACAAAATCGAGCAACGAGCTGTCAGCTCGTAAGCTCACACTGCTTGCGCATACATCCTTAATACCTATACATATCAGCGTATGCTGCATGTACAGGTATTATTGATTAAAAACGTACTTTCGGCTAGGGGATGGAGAAAAGTACTATACGATACTCGGCTGGACAGTTTGAGTCGATGGCATGCGACTTATGACGGCCGAGGCGAAGCCAAGGCCGTCATAATCTCGCAGCTATAAACTCCAACTTTTCGGCCTAGTGATGTAATCTACTACTAAGAAAATATTATAAACTTGCAATACTTTCTTTTAAAGGCAACTGTTGCAGAACCTTTTTTGTATTATTAATTCTAATTTTGTAGTCTTTTGTTCATGTGCTTATTGATAAGGTAATTTAAGTAGTAACTTTTAAGCAATGACTGGCTTAAAATTTTTATACTTTGGTTGTGGAGTAAGTCGTCAGAGAGTTTTACTACCGTATGTATCAAATTATAAATTGAATTATTTTTTGTAAGTTGGTGTGACTTGACTTTAAAAATAAAAGTCTATTTTTTAACAGTTCTTTTTGATACAAATTTAGTAAAATTTTGTTGTTCTGTCTTATTAGTGTCACATCTAATAAATCAATCCGATTGTATATTTCTTATTTCATGTTTTATTTTTAAACCAATATCATAACTATTAAACTTAGATCAAGATCAATATTTTTGAGGGTATAATTTTTTTGAATAATTAAAAATAGTTGTTAAGATCTAAAAAAATATTACTACATCAAATAATATACAAAATTTTATGGTCTTACTTTATAACAAGAGTAACTTAAGCCTAGATAAAAAGGTATCAGAAAGCATAAAGGGGTTGAGTTAGAGGAAAAAATCTTATTCACTTAAATAACGAACAAGCTAAAATAGTTTTTATCATTTAATAGAGCAGATTAACATTAACAAAGCAAAATCTTTTAAAATTTTAAAAACAAAAAAAAATTTATAATAATGTACATTTAAAGATGCTGTTGTTGCGTTTGGTTTAGTAAAACACGGTTCCAAAATTTATAAAATTTTTCAATAAGCATCAGTACAATTCTAGTGCCGTTTTAATTGAAAAACTTTTTTGCTTGGTTTTTAATGTCTCAAGATATTTGTGTTAATAATTCGTGAAAAAAATTTGAAAAATTTCATTTTGAAGACTTTAAAAAAGGTAAAGAAAACAATGTTTTAGAACAACTTAATTCATTTTTTTAATGTAAACAAAAATTATGCAAGTATAATAAGGTACAAGAACCAACTGTTATAATAATTTCCAAAGAGAATAAATAAAAAAAATAAATACAGATCTTCAAATTAAGCTTAATAGTGATGAAAAAGGAATTTCTAATAAAAGAATTAAAAGTAAAGCAAAATTATGTATTATAAATGATTTAGGACGTTCTAAGAAAACATGTTTTAACAAAGTATTTATTAGGGATTTTGTTAATAAAAAAAAGTTACTAATATGGTTTGGACTAAAATAGCTCTAACAAAAATACCCAAAGAAATAATAAGACATAAAATATTCTGATTGCCATAAGATATAACTAACAATGAAAGTTTTTCTTATTATATAATACTAGTTTTAAAAAAATTACGCGAAGTTGATGTCATTATTTCGGATGAAGCTTTAATGATTACTTAAGAAGCATGGAATATTTTCAACGAAACATAAATCGATTAAAGTAATGCAAAAAAAAAGAAAAAAACTTTTGGCTAAAAAATATGTAACTTTTTTAAATTAAGTAAGATGAATTTTTTCCATTGCATATACTTATTTACAAGATTTTTATGTTATTTTCACTCATACGAAGGTTGTATACTTTCACTATGTTCTTCATAGTATATATATATATATCTTCCTACATTATATAGTTAACTCAGTGGGGCATTCTACACAAACCCCCCACCGCCCACATTTGCCCCCCCCACAAAATAAGGTGAAAATCCGTTATTTTCTTGCTTATTTTGACATATTGTAGTTTTTCTCAAAACCCCCCACAGCCCCCCCTCACCGACCCCCCACAAAATATTATATGTATAGTATAGGAGTATAGTATAAGTCTTTATTCAAGCCAGGGGGTTCAACCACGTATGGCTTCATAGGATAATAACAATGTATAATTTAATATTTAATCAAATAGTTACAGATTAGTGCACAATGCTTTAATCAGCTAAACTTAAATTCAATTAATTGTATTTCAACTTATTGGATCCCTTGGTTTCTTTGTAAGCATAAACTTTTTGGTGGGCTGACTTTTTTTGTTAGCATTTTGTAACATTGCATTTTGCAAGCCCTGTCAATGTGTTAAAGTCTATTACCACATTCCTACCTTATATTTTTTCTCAAAACATCCTACATCCCCCCACGTACCCCCTACAGCGCTCCCGCTAACCCCCACGAATTTTTTCATTGCATGATTATTATATCATTATCACTTCTATAGTCCTTTAATACACAATTTTTCTTTTTACGTACATAAACTTAGGTTAAAATTAGAGTATCATTAATATGAACAATGAAAAATTCGCATCACTTTATGAGTCATCTTATAAAGCCTGATTAAACCACGAATACTTGCGTCCATTTCTATTCTGTTTTAAATTAATGCTGAAATTGGTACAATAGATGAACACGATATACATTCACGATATGTATTATTAATTAATAAATTTTACCTATACATAAAGAAATTATAATTAAATCATGTTACGAATATTAGATACATTATTATATTCAAAAATTTCTTTCCAAGCTATATTTTCAATCTCTAAACTGTTTTCTCTATCAACTTGAACAAAAATTTCATTTTTATTTTTGCATCTTGATAAAGCCACGTATAATTAACCATGTGAAAATAAAGGTTTTTTTAAGTATAATCCCACATTATCAAAACTTTGACCTTGAGACTTATTTATAGTCATAGCAAATGCTACAACTGATGGGAAGTGTTTTCTATATAAAATAAAAGGTAATGATAAAGTATTTCCAGTATTTGATGTAATTCTTGGAATGAAAACTTTATTACCAATTTTTTCTCCCGTTTCTATTTCGGCTTCTACGTTATACTTCAGTAATTTAGTAATTCGCAATCGTGTACCGTTACATAATCCGTCTGATATACTCAAATTTCGAATTAACATTACTATTGTACCTATTTTTAATTTAAGTTCATGAGGTGGCCAGCCTTCACTGTTGTTTAACATTTCTACAGGAAAATTTATATAAATATTATCATCTGATTTATCAACACCCTTACATGTTGCAGTATCGATGCTGTAATAAGTTTTAGTTTTTCCATGTAATTTACTTAAAATCTAATTGTTTAAAAAAAAAGTATATTCATTATGGAAAATTAGTATCACGTTATTGTCAAAACAGTTGCTGTAATTACCAAATATTTTGGTACAGACATCATTTGTTATCCAGGATTAAGAAACGTTAAATGTTTCTATGTCCCCTTCTCAAATTCTTGACAATAATTTTGAAAATTCGTTATTGCTAGAACGGATATTATTTTGTAATCTTTGTCGAAAGGATTTGTCGAAAATCTCTTCCTAATACTATTAACTTATCACCAAAGCAAAGTTTTGTATTACACAAGTCTCTCAACGTTCTATCAACGATTTCTAGAGTTTTTTTCGGAATCATAGAAGCCTTGTCCCATATTATTAAATCAACTTCCTTTAATTTTTTTCTTTCAGTTTCAAATTCTCAAAATACACTTTCAATATTATCTAAGTCTAGAGTTAAATAAAAAGTTCTATGATTCGTCATACCTTTTGGTAGTAATACAGATGCAATTCCTGTCCAAGCCATTGACAAAATATGTTTACCTCTAGAAATAAAATAATAAATGAGTGTCTTATATAAGTAGCTTTTTCCGGATTAACCAGGACCATCTATAAAATATACTTATTCATCTTGTTCACAAATAGTTTTGAAAATTTTCCTTTGATCTTCTTTTAAATTTGTGTACATTATATCGAACATTTTTTTACTGAAAAATATTTCCTCAATATTGCAATTATTTACATAGTTGCTATTGGTTGGTGTTGGTTAACTAAAAGACTCACATGATTAACCTTCTGATACCAAAATTTGATTAATATGTAGAAGAGCACAATTGTTATTATCATTATCGAAGTCTTCCGAAAAACATTTTTTATATTTATTTCATATTTTATCTCCTTGAATGTCTTCTAAAATTAAAAACCAAGCTAAAAGTTGTCTTATCTGGTACGGAAACATAATTGCTATGGCTTCTTCAAAAATATTGTCGATTTTAGAATCATGTTCTATTAAACTTATTGCAATTGCAGTATCCCTGAAATTTTTATATGTTATTTCATTATGTTTTTTAACGTCTTCCAATGATTTAGCCCCATGTAATTTATTTTAAATAAGTTTTTTAAATTTGAAAAATAAGAAAATTAGGAATAAATAAGAAAAAATACACAAAAATTGTAAAAATGTATTTCTTATAAAACATTTAAAAGTTGGGGGGTTGGCGCTGAGCACGCAGGGGGGCGTGAGCTCTACTAGTATTTATATATATATTTATAGCAACTAGCGTCTAGAACTTAAATATATATATACACTAGTGGGGCTGATGCCCCCCTGCGCACTCTGCACGCCAACCCCCCACTTACAGATCAAGTAGACAATATAACGACATTACTTGTATATTTATCAATGCGGGCTGATAATTAGTTTACAACAACAGAATACATGACTAAAAAAGGAGTTGATAAAATATATGATAACATACACATTAATTTTTCCACAGAATTTTTAAATAATATCAGAGAAGGTCTTCTACCACATGAATTAAAATTAAAAATAAATGCCATAGTAATGATTATAAGAACTTTAAGTATACCAGACGGTCTCTGTAGAGGCACAAGATTAAAAATAACAAAATTATTTAAGTATAATATAGAAGCAGGAATAATAACGGAAAAAAGTAAGGTTTATATTCCTAGAATTACATTGAATACTGGCACCTTATTATCATTACCTTTTGTCTTCAATAGAAAACAGTTTCTCTTTAACATGTTCTATGTTTATCAACAAATCACAAGGAGAGAGTTTTTATTTCTTAAAATTGTATGTTAAAAAACCTTTATTCTTTTATGGACAATTATAGGTTACTTTATTAAGATGTAAGAATCTAAAAAGAATTTTTATTCAAATTGAATTCGACAATAAATCAGAAATAAAAAATGTTGTTTAGCAAAAAATTTCGCAGTAATTCAAAAATATGTTACTTTGAAGATCGTCACATTTAAACAGACGTATGTTAATTCATAAAAACCATGAAAAACAAATATGTGAAAAATGTGGAAAAGGTTTTAAAAGAACCGATGAGTTAAAACGACACATGAAATAAAACAACATTAATCTTACAGAATAAATTATTGTTTCAAAAGCCTAATTGTGAATTATACTTTCTCCTGAATTCTGTCTTTTTATAAATAAAGTCCACAGGGAATCAAGAATTTTTATATTTAAGTACAGTAAAGGTAAAACATGGACCAGAAAGAGATTTGAAATGTAAGAGTTTAATTAACTTAAACAAATAATAGTACTTCTGAGACATATAGTAAGTAAGAAGGAGCGAATAGACAGAGGAAGTATATAGTTGTAAGACCATATTCAGTCTTTAACCTTCCTCAAAAATTTGCAATATCTTTCGAACCCCCTTCCAAATAAGGTAAAAATCCTTATATTTCTCCCTTGATCAACCCAATAAAAAATGTCCTATTTTTTCCAGACCCTTCACGTCCCTCAGCACCCCCTTATAGTTTTGTGGTTTCTCTTTAGGTTCCCTACTATGATTCAATTATATCTAGCAAATCTTATATTTATATGGAGTTGTATTTATTTAGTTAACGCATATTTAATTAACATATTAAATAAGTTACAATAAATGTAATAATTAAAAGTATACGATAAAAATAGTAATAAGAAAATTTTAGTTCATAAATCAATGATAGTAGCATATAGTCCATCCTACTAAGTACTATTTACTGGGCACAGCTATTGTCTAAAGCACTACACTTTAATTATAACAAAAAAATCTTGTATTTATTTTAGAATTTCACTCAGTTGAAGATTATTTATTTTAGGAGTTGATTGTAGAAAAATACTTTTAGTTATAAAGCATGGATGTAAAAGTTTTACAGTAAGTAAAACTATAAAGTATTTATTCTTATGGAAACACTGTAAAATTAAGAAATTCAAAAACAATATGTGGTGTACAGATTCAAAACTTTAATTATTGTTAATGGACATTGGAAATAAAACCATTCTGTCTTTTAAAATTCCACAGAGATGAAAAACTTATGACAGTTTTGAACAAATTTATGGACATGGTATAAATAGCTGCTTTAATAGAGTAGTTCTAACAACTCACGAAACATCGAATAGTTTGAATGATGAAATTTTTTAATTTTATTAAAGAAAAAAAACATATTTATTACAGCATGGAAGATGCAGAATATAAAGGAAAGGATACCACTTATGAAAATATAAACAGAAATTTTCCTACAGAAACTCTAAATATTATACATGAAGGATAACCGCCCATTGTTTTAAAATCAAAAGTAGATGCTATTGTTATGTTGATAAGAAACTTGAATATGCTTAATGGATTGTGCAACCGCACAAGACTACGTATGAAGAAATTATTTAAATATAAGAAGCAGAAATAATAACTCGTAAGAAATCTTGTACTAAGTCATTGCAAGAATCACGTTAAATACTGGTAATAATTTATCTTCACTGTTTATTATATACAGAAAACAGTTTCCATTAGTTCTAGCTTTTGTCATGGCAATTGATAAATCGCAAGGTCAAAGTTTTGATAAATTAGGATTTTACTACAAAACACCGTTGTCTTCTCATGGTTAACTATACGTACTAGTATCAAGATATTAAAATCTTTGAAATACATTTTTTCAAAATAGTTCAGAGAACCAAACAAAAATTAAAAACATTGTATGGCAAGAAATGCTTGGTCGTTAACAATTTCTTAACAAATGAAAACTCAAAAAAATACTGACTGATACATTAGGAAACTGTATTCTTAAATTCTCACATCAAAAAAAATTTAAATACTTACATTACAAAACTTTTCATGTATATTTAAGTTCGACCTTTATCTCGAATATTTTAAATTTTGGTGAAAAATTTGTTTTACGAAATTGAAAAACAGAACTGCCTTTAATTTCGTACTAAAAATGTAGGATTACAAAAGATGTCGTATATTCTGAAACACCAATTTTATGACCGTAAAAATTTAACAACTTAATTTTCTGTGCCTAATTGCTGCCCAATACCATATTTCTGCTATGTAATACTACTAAATGTTGATTAACGAATATCTAAATTCATATTTTTCTAGGGATATGTACATTTTTCTCTTACAAATAAGCCTCTTAGAAAACTTTTATCACTGAATACTTTAATTCCAAGTATATGTTTTGTACATGGTCATAAAATAAAAATTGTTGTACGAAACTATACGTTGTATGTAAATTTTAAGTATATTGAAATGTTACAAACATTAAGAAAATTAGAACAAACTGAGTACCATTTGTTAAAACTCGATCATGTAACCAACAATTCCATTATATTGTAGATATGTACTTATTAAATTTTCAAGTTTTATATAATTCTTGGGGGTTGGCACGCAAAGCGCGCAGGGAAGCGAGATCCTACTAGTATGTATAATACGCATCACACCCTGTGCGCTCTGCGCGCTTACCCTCCTATTTTTGGATATTAGTTTGATACTTTATTTATACTTTACCTTTTAAAGATAATTAAATACAAAAAAAGTACGCTTTCACATATAAATGGAACCATGCGATTAGAATACAAATCATGTGAAAATTACAATGTACCCACACCAACAAAATTTGATTTAAAAGAAAACATTGCCATACAAAAAAATGAAACAGTCACTTAAAAACTCCTTGTAACAATTCAATGGTTGTTCATTATAATAAATACTTACTAAACAAATATAACTGCCACAAAAATGTACAATGTGTTGTGTTTCTATCTAAAGTATTAAATACAATGTGAGTTACATTCACGAAGGTAGTGACAGGGCTTCTTGTGAATTATACTAAAAATATAAGTTTCAGACTCTTTAAGTAAAAAGTAAAATAAATTAATACATTAATGGACGTTACTTACGTCCCATAAAAGCAACATGGAGACTTCAAAAACTTCCTTTTTTGCGATAGAAGTTATGAAATAATTTTATTTTCAAAATAAACAAAAAACAATTTTTGGAGAAAAAAAGGTAGAGAAATCTATTTATACTTGGAAAACTCCTTTGACAGAATGGTTTGCTTTAAAAAAAATAGGTAATTTTGCAAAATCTACTAGGTACGTTAGTATATCGAAATATAATATTCGATAATAAAGTGAAAAAAATGGAAAAGACGACAATGCTTACAAAAAATATTACCATCAATAGAATAAGTATTGTTTTTCCAAAAACCAAGAGATGTTTTACTTAAAATTAATACGAAACAAAGTTGAAGGTAAAATATTTTCCGATTTGAAAACCTTTAATAATATTGTTTGTGATACTTTTAAAGAAACATTTTGAACTATAGGATTGATAGAAAATGATTTACAAATTGACAATGTTTCGGAAAAAGCTGGTAATGTGATGTTACCATTTGAATTACATCAATTTGTTGCATGATCGATCAAATTCAATAATTTTTAAGAAAATACAATTTGGCTGAAGTACAAAAAAATTTTTGTGAATGATTGTAAAGATAATGAAAATGCACCTTTTTCATTTTATTTAAAAAAATTTTATCGAATCCTTGAATAGGTATTGCTTTAATTTTATTACTCAAAGGAATGATGAGCAACAAAACTTTTAGATTACCATTGCATTCAAATTTAATTAATAATGCTTTAAATTCAATGAATTAGAGTTGGATTATAAGTAAATTTTTTTTCTTATACTATAGTGTACTGACCTACTATGGGTATGTACACTGTCTTTATTCATTCAACATTTACATTGTTTTTTAACATGTCGTTTTCATCGTATCATTATAGATTTCTCTTATTTTCGCTTGTCATTACATTTTTGTTCTTTATTATTTGCATATCATATCTTTTTATCTCCCCGGTCACGCAGGACTGGTTATCGAGAGCTCGTCACAATTCTTTATTTTTCAACCGCTTTTTTATTTTATTTTTTCATCTTAAAAACTAAATCTTTATCCTAAGTCGGTTTCATCAATTCGATACCCGGCAAGAACCATCAGAAAAAATCTGAGTACCCCGACCGAGAATCGAACCCACGACCCCTTGAGCTGTGTTGTTTCGGTGGCTAGCATGCTAACCACTGAGCCAACGACGAGCTCACATTCTAAGTAAATTTATATTAGATGCAAAAGTAGTGACATCTGTTATGTGGCATGGGCACTGTGAGTGTAAGAGTATGTGTGTGTATGCTCTGTCGTTTGTACAGTAATGCAGTTGAGATAGACAGAGCATGGCCGTTGCCACTCGCGCATGCTCGTAGAGTCTCTCCGTATTATGAGAGGAGAACTTGTTGACTTAATTAATCTTTTATTTCTACTGTTAAAGATAATAATTTAAGTGCTTAAAAGTGTTATATTATTCATCCACTACCTCCTAGCATATTTATTTAACAACTAGAATCTGATAAAAAATTACGTAAAGTTGATGTCATGATTTGTGATAAGGCTTCTATGATACCAAAAAAAGGCTAAGAAATAGTTAGCTGAACTTTAAGAGACATTCGTAGTACAAACACAATGTTTAGTCACAAATTAACTATTCTAGGGGGTCAGTTTCGTCCAATTCTACCTTTAGTTAAATATGGTAATAAACTTAACATAATAGTCGAGACTATTAAAAATTCAAAACTTTGGTGTCTATTTCAAATCTTCTATTTAAAAATAAATATTAGATCAATTTACATAAAATTTAAGACGTTATTATTTTGTATTGGTAATCAAAAAATTAATTGCTTAGAAGTGCCCGTACAATGGTAAATAAACAATGTGTGTTTTGCGAAATGTGAAAATTTCTAGTAATATTAAAAGTTCTTCGAGAATAAATGTAAAATTAACGTGCCGTAATAAATACACTTATTTATAAAAAAAAAAAAATTAGAGGATTCCTGAAAGAAAAAACAACTTATTATAGCTTGGACCATGCTTTTTATAAAGAAGTTAATTAAGAAAGTTCATTCGCTAAGAGACTCAACGTTAATATATGGATAATACTTTAAACAGAGATAAATAAGTGTATGAAAAACCTATGATTCAAATTTCAGGTCCCTTTACAGCTTACAAACTGAGATATTGATAATTTTATTTTTGAATTTTTAACTTGCAGTCTTAAAAGAATCAGTACTGATCTGATACATAACCTGAAATTTCTGGATAATCGACGTCAAGATTTGATTTTTTTCTGAAATAGCTCAAAACTTGTTGATTACGTAGCTGTAGTCTTATTTTTATTCATGGCTTATGGAATGAGCAATAGATTAGTGAATAAAATAATTCTTCATTGACAGCTACTGTGAGTACCTCCCGGTATATTAGTTTATATAGTCATACAGGTTGCATACACAGCTGATTTTATGCGTCAAAAAGGTCGGGTACGAGTAAGCTTCTGTTGCGTAGGATTCTATGGTCTTGGGGTGCGCATGAAGTAAAAAGTCAAGGAACTAGTACCAACGTCTTTATTAATGCAAAAATGAGAGAAGAGCGCGTCGCGTGTGTACGACCTTCATCCTTGATGGTTCCAGCCAGAGAGAGTGCTCTTTCAGCATCCTATCTGCTTATCGCTTTACTTTCTCCCACTACAATCATCTGTAGTAGGCCCCAAAAAGAGGGGGCGCACGTACGTGAAGCTATGATATCCTACGCGACACGTCCAAGGCCGCGCCACTATCGTCCTCGATGGCGATTTTGCTGTTTAATTTACATGTTTGTGCTGGAGTAATGTTCGTGTAATGTTATTTATATTGTATGTGAGATTTCTAACATAGGAGTAAAAAGGTGAAGAGAAAAAAAAACCTGTCCTTTTTCCGTCTTTACACAAATTCGCTAAATTGTCTTTTTTTGTGTAAACATTTATTGTTCTTGTTCACGCTCTTCTCCCTTTATAATATAGTGCAATATTGCAAAATTCTTATTTATAAATTCATAGAGTGTAATAATCTTTTAATTATTTCTACTAATTATTAACTAATTACTTAATCCTACTGTAAGTTATTCATGTTAAACTTGTAAAATATGGCATTACAGTATGTTATAATGTATCGTATAATATTACTTATTCTCCTACTGTTGATTCAATCATTCTTTTAATGTTTTTGATTCGTGTTATTTTTACAGTTGGCTGCGCTACGAGCCTGTTAGATATTTTCACATAATGCATTTTTGTTCGTAAATATGGTAACTAAATTATAATAAACAAACGTAACCTTGATTTATATGTGTATACAAAATTTAATTAAATTTTTTTTTTTTTTTATCCTCTTATGCACGAGGACGTTTCATTTTGTCAGCTGCTGGAGGTGCACTTCTGACCACTACGCGTACTTGGTTTTGCGACGCGACTGGTCTTTGTATGGTCTGTAGCATTATTGGTTGCACTGTCACTGCACCCGCCGCTGCGCCTTCGCTTCCGGAACGGTTTCTTCTACCTGTAAGCATTCTAGCCAAATTTAGTATTAAGGGGCCCCCCCATTTAAGAAACCCGAACGACCCCGCTGCCGTGCCTAAAGCTATTTCTGCAGCCATCCACGCGTACCCTTCCCAGTTGGAAAATTTTCCTTCCGTTTGACCTACTTCACGTACCCTTTGAACTATGTCCTCTAGTTTAGTACCGATCGTTAATTTATTTTCGGGACTGTGTTCTTGGCTACCGAGCTCCTGCAGTCCGTCTCTTTCTATTACTATTTTTATTAGGTTCAGCAACTCGTCTCCTTTTGTTCCTTTCATCTCTTGTACAATCTTTTTCAAGTTTAGAGTTGGGCCCTCCAGATTAACGACGTGACTCTCCCCTTCCTCCTGACCCGGTTCAAGTCTGGTTTCTGACGCTTGGGCAGTACAGTCTTTTGCCATGTCTATTACTCCAGCGTGGGACACCTTTATCGTCCAGTGTTTGGTGTGCTCGCATTGAACATGTACCTTTTCTTCTCTTCTAGTGCTGAACGCGTGCTGATTTGTTGTTCTCCTAGGATCTCGTTTCTCCTAGGATAAGTCGTATCTCGCATGGGTGATCTTTCTCCACTTCTTGCGTTGGTTCTATTTGTGCGCATATGTTTATCAGGCCTAATTTTTTACATTGGTCGATTGCTTGTCGGTATATCGGAGCGAACCTTTTTTCGTTCATGCTACTTACTATATATTCGTACGTCGGTTGTAGGTATGCCACCATGTTTGTTATGTTAAACCCTTCTTGCTCTACGGGTAGCAGCGTTATTCTAAGCAGGTCTAATTCTTCCTGCGTTACCAACGGTATTTCAATGTGATATATTACTTTCCTATAAAGTGCTACCGTCGCTATTTCTGCTATTTTCCCTACTCTTTCTTCTGTCATTGTGCCCTCATCTCCCGGAACTCTGAGATCTGGCCTGAACTGACTTACTAGTATTTCTGCCTCTGATATCGTTTTTAAGGCTGCTTCCAGTAGATGCGATATTCCTTGACTTGCCAAATAAATTATATCCATTGCTGTTTCAAATTTCGCTACTAGTTTATCGGCCAGCTGCTTGAATTCTTGAATTATCTCTGGCATTCTATCATATCCGCTTACCCAATCAGTAAATATTTTAAGCCCTTCTTCTTTAACATCTCCTGCTTTATCCTCATATTTTTTTATTATTTGCAGTGTTTGTTCGTAATCACCGAACGCTGATACTCTTATTTGTTCTTTGAGATATTTTGTTATATCGGTCGTACTTGTCAAATTTAATTCCGTCAACTCCCATATCTTTTCCTTGTTAGATTCCAATATCTGCCCCTGGAGTACCTGTACTGTCTCTACTTGGCTGCGAACTTCCTGCCCTACTACTGCTCTGTACGCTGTTTCGACACCTTGCAGCGCTTTTATGGTCTTGTGAGTAGCCATTCTTATGCGATCTCTGCAGGCGTCTTCTTTACTTATTGTTACTCAGCATTTCCATTCCACCTGCTTGCTTGCTCTCGAAAATGCATCCGTTTCTCTGATTCTTTGATCCCAATCTACATACCATATGATTTTCCAAGTAGACGCAACTGATTGGGCCTGCCCCAGATTTTCCACTAATATCCCCGGATTCGTCTCGAATAGCTCTACTTCTCGCAGTTGCTTTCCTATCATAGTGGCTTGCCCCCTAAAACATAGAATAGATACTTGCTTTTATGATACCTACATTTCTCTTTTTGTAAATTAATTCCCAGATTATTTGAGAGAAAAGGAGAAAAAGAGTAGAAGAAAAAAACATAAATTTCTCGGATGTCGCTATTGTACGGCTCCCGATTACCCCTTCTGAATCCTAATATTTCGTACCAGCAAAGTTAATCTCTGAAACAATGATTCTTAAGGACGGATAAGATCGAGCTTTTGCAAGTCAAGTCGGGAATGTGGCTCTACTTGCACATGTTTTTTTTTTTGTATTTCCTTACTCTCCACATTTAACTCATATTTAAGGTGTGCTTAACCGAGGTGTATGTATGTGTATATATGTATATGTATCTATATAACAACCTATCGCTATGCGAAAAAATTATTGTATTCTGTCTGTCTATCGGCACGTTCGGCACTGTGAGTCATTTACAACAGGAAGTTGCATGTGGTACTACGGATCGGCAATTGTCACACATGCTGTCCCTGTAAGTTTTCCTCGTTTATTATTCCCATGCTAATTTTCTCCTTTTCTATTTTATCGAAGGGAGCGGATAGTAAGGATTTTTGGATAGTTTGGCTATATTTCGTCAGTGCTTACTTTGACTTTGTAGGGTCAACTTCGCTACTTGGTTTCCAGTGACTTTTGCCTTTTCCCTTGTGTTCTCAATACGTGTTGGATTTGGCGTTATTTTCTCTACTTTTCTTATTACCTTGTTTTTTTTGTACTACCCCGCGAAAATGGCGTTTTCTTCTGTGAATCCGGTTGATTTTGTGCGCCGGCTGCGTCATTTCGCAAACCTACCGTACAATAACACTTGTGTTACCGGGTTTGCGGTGGTCGACGGTAGTGTATGTTCCATCCTCGAAGGTTCTGTGATGAAAGATCTTCTGAGGTGCTGCAGCTGCTCGCATGTGAGTATTATCCCCCCCTTTTTTTTTTTTTTTTTTTTTTTGGTGTTTTTCTGTACCTAGCTACATATGTATATATCTATTTAATTTGCTTTCTCTTATAGTCCATCTTATTGTTTACTTGCCGGCGAGTGCCTTTCGTTGGACGTACCCGTGGGGCTCAATTCGTGGTGCTTAAGGGGCCTACAGTTCTGGCCCCTATCACTTGTCCGACCCACGGTGTGGTACGTATTACGTTAATTTCTTAACACTTGACATTGCTTTTGAGTTCTTAGTTAAAAATTTTCCTTTTTTTTCCTAGCTGGGAACGAGATTGGTCGTGAATTCTCACGGGTTCTTCTCTCTTCCCCTTCCTCCTTGCGAGCCGGACTGGCCCACAGGCGCTGTGCCTCTGCCTGTGCAAAGATATAAGTACCGAGGTGGTGTCACATGCTGCGATGTCTACTGCCCTTCTGGACGATCGTTTACTGTCCTGTTCTAGGACTGCCACTAGACTGCTTCTTTTCCATCGTCTGGTTCCGTACTGCGCACCCACTGCAACGTTTCAGAGCCTGGGGCCTCGTGCGTCGTAGTCGTCGGTTGTACGTGCTACACAGTACGTTCATCGTGGTGGTGGTTGAGATATCAGCCTCCGACCAAGACGGTTTTCTTCTGGAAGGGCAGCCCGTTATACGTGTAAAGCCTCTTTTATTCGTTTTACTTGTAAGAAAAATTTTATGATTCGTATTAATTTTCCTTTTCCCTTTTGCAGGTCAAACGGGGAAACAGCGGACTTTTTACCATTGCAACGCATAATCCGCCCGCAGTTTGCACAAGCTGTAATTGTACTTCCAGCAATCGGCCCGCACCGCCTAGCCTGAATGTGTCCTCGCTGGTAGATGGGTTCCGGGACGTGGGTGTTGATCGTCTCCCTCAGGGACGAGGATAGGGACGCAGGAGGGAGCGTAATTAAGGCATGACCCACGAAAGACAGAGAGGAAGAAAAAACATTTTTTTAAATTACCCCAATAATAAAAATAATGCTTGTATTCACACATGTAAAAATAAAACAGAAATTTAGTAAAATAAACGACTCGCGAGTATTGTTTTACCTTCCTGCATGCTCCCGCGTCGTCCTGTATATATATATATATATATATATATTTAATTATTTAATTTTTAATTTTTATTTTTTTTTAATATTTATTTAATTTTTAAGCGTAAATGTTAATAAAATTTTTTTTTTTATAATTATATGAAATAGTGCCACATTCTACTCTTATGTTTGCTTAGGCAATTAAAAAAATAGTAGTCAATATTCTCTTGCTCTCCATTTTTCATTGTATTTTCGCGGTGCGTCCGGGGGGCCGCAAAAATTTAAGTGAAGCTAGTGGTTTACTTTTGTACTCCCGTATTTCTTTTCTGTATTCGCATTTCCTAACGGGGCTTTTACTACGCAAGTTTTTTTTATTTTATTCACGTGGGATATTCTCACCTCGTCCTTCCTCTAAAGTTTGACATTCTTTTTCGCATAATCGATGCCAGTTATTTCGTAAGGGCCCTCACATTGGGCGTCAAATTTCCCTTTCGACGGCTCTTTTAACACATAAACCATTTCTCCCTCGAGGTAGTATCTCGTATTCAATTTACGGTCGTAGTAATATTTTGAGCGGTATTTTGCTTGCACTTGATTCATTGTGAATGAATACCTCTCCTCTCCTTCCAACGTATTTTCAGAGCTTTTGTCATCGCCGTTAGTGGGATGGTTGTCTCCTTCCCCTTCTTCTACACGCACATTCGTGTTCGTCTCTCCATCGGTAGGATTTTGCTCTGTTCCTGATTAACTTTTTATATCGCTTCTCCACTCACGTTGGTTTGTTTCTCCATCTCTTTCTGGCTCACTCGCGTGTTATTTCCGCCTTTTACAACTACTACTGCCATCGTTATGTGAATCATTTTTCGACTCGGTAATAGAATTTTGTTCTACGGGCACGTAATGGGTATTCTCACTGTTACCTTCCAGATGCAAGTGGCCAACCCCTTCTTTCTCCGTTGCAATATAGTGCGCATAAATATAATTTTCCCGATTTTACTTGCGGTGTACACACACGTTCTTTTTGAATTCTTGCGAAAATATGTACGTACATTCCCCATTTCCATATTCTGTACGCGACAGTAGTATATTTTTTGTTTCTTCTTTCTCTCTACACTTTTGTAAGTATTCTGATTTTTTAAATATCATTCTCAGCTCGTCAGTCGAGAGATTAAGATTAAATAAAAAAATGAGGCTATAAAATAGGCAATTTCCCGGTGGGTCGCACGGTAGTCCTGGCACTTTGAAAAGTATTTTATGAGGTTGAATGCATTCATTTGCTTCCCTTCGTGTATTATCGTTAAGATATGTCAGCCACTTATCTGTCAGCGCCGTTGTGTCTGACGGTAAGTTGGGTTCCTTTACTGTTTGATCCCCTGGTTCTTCAAACTGGACTCGCTTATCACTTTTACGCAATATTGGATCTATTTTTTCCCTTTCCTCTGGTGGCACTTTTTCCCCAGGTATTTTTTCATTGGGCTCCCATACGTCAATCCTCATTCCCAGCCTTCCCTCTACATCTCGCCTTCTTACGTCGATCATAACTTGCGCCCGCAGTTCGTCTGATCTTCCTTCTAACAAATCGTCTATATCCGGTCCCTTGTCGGCCTCTATTGTTAGAACGAAATTTGTTTCCGCGCTCACTGAGAGCTCCATTGACCTACGTTCTACTCGTCACTGTCGCTTGGTTAGTATAGATGGACGTACTTATTGTTGCTCTCTACATTTCTAGTCTCCGTTTACTCACACTCTCTTCGCACTTTCCAAAGTGTTTCTGTTTTAGGCGATTCGGACTTCTGTTGGCTCTTACGTTCTGGAGTATAACAACGGGCTCCTTTTTCTGAGCCAGGGAGTTCGTTTTCTGCTTTCAAGTGCTTTTGATTTGGGATTCGTGCTTGCTGAACTCCATTTCTTCACCTATGATGTCGAATTTTTCATGTGTTTACATTCCTACTTAGACGTCGGGGTCAGCTCCTGATGCCTTGATAAGTAACTCAGCTTTAATGGGTACATTATTAAAGCTTCATATGCTGTTGGACGAATAATCCTCTAAACGCAAGTAGTGCAGAGACTTATTAAAAAGGAAAAAATAGATTTTTAAGTTGTGGTGTTTATATTGTTTTAGTGCGATTTTTTGTGTTGTGTATTATAGTCTTATCATTCTGATCATTTTACATTTATAATGCATCGATTCATATATATTTACTTTATCATTTCATTTCATTCTAATCATATAATTTTTCGTCAGCACTACATTGAGTTCTAATAGTCCCAATTCATGTTGTTTTAGATGTGTTTTTCTTGGAATGTTTCTAATACATTGTTATTAATAGCGAATTCATAGTCATTATTTCTCCGTTTATATCAAGCTCAAGTCAAGGCCGTCTCTACATCTACGTTTGAATATTCAGTACTAACTTCTTATCTGTCATCAATGTATAATGTTAAGAAAATTATGTACTAAATGTCGATCATCAAAATATCCAACTACTGGTGTTAATAAACAGGTACGTTGCTTATCGTGCTCAAGACCGTTTCATTTAAAGTGTGTTCATCCTGGATGGCAAACTTTTAATTTTATAAAGGGCCGTACTTTTAACTGCTGTGCTATCGTCCCTTACTCTGTACAGACACAAGCAGAGTTCATGAGCATTGAGGATCGAAATTCTCAATCTGTACGCCCTGGTAAGAGAAACCGTAATTCTTTTTCACTGGAATCGCCTACCAGTATTAAGAGTAGACGAACCGTAGATCCACCCATACCTTTGCTTGACTTCAATATTCCAGATAATATGGGTGGCAAAGGTCCTGAGCCCACATTGGCTGATGTTATGAATTGCCTTGATGGTTTTGAAGCGAAAATTACCAATTCATCTGACATAGTATCTCAACGTTTGGATAAGCTTGAGAGCTTAATAAACACTCAGCATGTGGGTTTCGCTTCCGAAATGGCCGTGGTGCGCACATCTATAAATTCTGTTAAATCTCACTCCCTTTTAGAAGATACTGCTGAAATTATTATTACTGGTGTACCGAAAGCTGTCACTTTATCTGATAAGCAAATTTTAAGTAAGGTTCTTACAGCTGTGGAGTGTGATCATTGTGATTGGTACATTGCTTCCATTCGTGAATGGCATCCTGTGGGTAAATCGGCGGATCAGGGTCGATATATTGACTCACGCACAACACGAGGAGTTGTTGCTAAATTATCTTCTGTTATTATACGTAATGAGTTAGCGAGAAACTCTCGTAAGCTGTCTAATAAAAAGTCTGTCAAAATATTTGGTGCTGGTGGGGACTCACCAATTTACTTGCGGCCTCTCTTGCCACCGTAAGTCTATCACTTATGGCGGAATGCTATAAAGGCACGTAAACAGCTTAATTATGCTTTTCCTGTTCTTCGAAACCTTACTGTCTGTATGCAAGAGAACTATAAAGCTGATTTATTCCCTATTTATTCAGACAATGACTTACGTGCTCTCACCCCAAGAAATACACATATAGGATGACGCCAGAATAATCTCCTGCAATGTTCACACAATCCCCTCAATAACTCTACATTTGATATTGTTGACAATTCCTTTTTACGAAATAGTAGAAATAATTGTTTGAAAATTTGCCACATAAATTCCAATCGTTTAAACTCGACTGAAGGCACTTTTCTCTCTCTTGATAATCTCACTTGTAACTTCTCTAGTGCACTTCTGTCGATTCAATCAACTACATTTTTAACACGGCTACGTCAAACAATATTTGCTCCAACTCAAATCGCCTTATTCAAATGTACTCTATTTTCTCTTCAACTCACCCTCGACTCGAACCATTGGAATACAGAATGCAGACTTTCACCCCGCCTCTGAACTACCCTTTACGTTCTTCTTTTTCATGCTTATCATCACTCATCTTTTCATCATTTTCTCATAGATATACACATAGAAAGGCAAATGTAATTGCATACTGAATTTATATTTAACTAATAATATCACGTATGTAAGTTGATCTGTAAAATTATTCTGTATATATTATTTTACTGTATTTTCCTTGTAACTTACTTGAAGCCATACGTGGTCATACCACACGGCTTAATAAACGCTACTTATACTTATACTTATACTTCTTCTTCCGTGTTTTGTGCCGTTGTACTATTTGACGTTTGTGGCGTATCACAATTAGCTATTATTATTTCCTTTGAAGGGCTCAAATCAAAAAATTCGGCTTTTGTCTGTTTAATGTATCCAGTTGTCTCTTGCGCAATTTTCGTTTTCTTTTCTTGATTAGTACTGCTGCTGATGTACTCGTCGTTTTTACTCCCCTTCAAAACCCCGGTTCTTTCATAATACAACCTGATTTCCCATCCGTCATTCCTTGGGAAATAGGATCATCCCCTACCATAGCGATTGGTCTCGTCATTTTTTCAAGTTCATCATCTGATGCATCCGAACCTGTGCCTTCTATTTCCATATTGAGCTTATTTTTATTCTGTCCCTCGTATAATTCTTTTTTTTCTCCCTTTTATTACATTCATAAGTACCGTCAGTAAGCGGCTCATTTGCTGTATGCTCATACTGTGGTGTCTCTCCTTCACTCTCTTCTTCCTTCGATCTTTCTCGTACTTGATCGGCTCTCTCCGACGCTTCAATACCTCTGCCTTCAAAAACACCTTTCCCAAATGTTACGATGCTTTCAGCTACCTCGTTTGCTTCCGTTAACTTTCGGGTGCCTTTCACTCTCCTCGCCTCTTCGGCCGCCAAGCTTGCTTGTATCAGCTGCCAGCCCCAACCATCGAGTCCCGTACTGTGATTTTCTGATTCACTATTCATTATTACTGGTGTTCCGCAATTTGCAATAATAATGTCTTTTGACAGAATCTCGTTGCGTTCCGTATCTGTTTCTGTTTTTAAATTGCTAACTATAATATTCTTTCTTGGGCGACCTCTTTTTCTTACTATTTTCTTCATTTTTCTGCTTAATTTTTCGTTTATTCCTACTTTTTCCTCGGATTCGGAATTTTCCTCACCATCAGCTTGACCATCTCTTTTCGTTTCATATTTATTTCCTTTCCATCCATCAAAATTTTGTTTTTTTCTCTGTACTCTCTTATCCGAATCTTCTGAATCAAAGTAAATAATTTTCCCCTTTTTAGTATTTCCCTGAATACGCTGTTTATGGATCACTCGTATTTTAAAAATGCGCGCTGGAGGCCCATCGCTATCAGCTAGTCCTTCTTTCTTCTGTTCGTCCACCAGCTGATACAGTTCTTGGCGTGATCGCTCAGTTTTTATTACTCTCTCTCCTATTACTGGATTTCGAGATAGTGCGTTGGGTGCTTTATTTGAAATGCCTGACCGATATACTACGTCAAATTCGTAGCCTCGTAGCTCCGATTTTAGCCTATTAAATCTTATGTCGGGCTTCTTTGACGTATGATAATGTTTAAATGGCTCATGATCCGTGACCACTGTAAATTTGCGCCCAAATAAGTACGGCTGAAACTGTTCTTTTGCAAACACTATAGCCAACAGTTCCTTATCATACGTTGGGTAGCGTAATTCTCTCCCTCGAAGGCATCGTGAAGCATATTCACACGGTCTATCTTTCCTCAATTTGCCTTGGCTTAATATTGCTCCTATTGCGTAGTCCGAAGCATATGTTGTGACTATAAAACGCTTGTCTAGATTAGGTGCAATAAGTACCGGCTCATTACATAATGCGTCAACTAATGTTTTGAAAGCTTTCTCCTGCTACTCTTCCCATTTGAACTCTGTTCCTTTTCTCAAGAGTTTGGAGAGCGGCTGAGCAATTTTTGCATAATTCTGGATAAATCGTCTATAATATCCGACAAATCCAAGAAATTGATTGATTTTCTTTGCATTCGTAGGTCTCAGATATTTTTTCGCTGCTTCGATTTTTTTTGGATCTGTTTTTATTTGTCCGTTTCCTACTACGTGTCCCAGTACTTTTGCTTCGCGTTTCAAAAATTGGCATTTTTTCGGCTCAATTGTCAAAATTTGCTTCCGAAAGCCGCTTTGAAAGTCTAATAAAACGCATCCTGTGCTCTTCGAGGTTCAGAGCAAACACCATGATATCATCCAAATACACTTCGATTTCACGCCCTTGTAGACCCGCCAACGCGAGTGACATCGCTCTTAAAAATGTATTCGGCGAGTCCGCACACCACATTGTCATTCTCTTATACTGATAATGACTGTCTGGCCCAGAAAATGCTGTTTTGTGTGCGTCATCCTCATGAATTTCTACTTGGAAAAATCCCTGTTTTAGATCGACTACTATAATGTATCGAGCTGACGCTAAATGCTCGAGTATATCACTTTGGAATGGTAAGGGATGGCGACTTCCTACAGTAATTTCGTTGAGCTGCCTAAAATCAGTTACCACGTGCCAACGCTTCTCCCCGTCCGGCCCCGCATGCTTGGGTACAATCCACATGTTAGAACTGTACGGCGATTCCGAAGGCTCGACGATTCCTTGCTTGAGCAATTTTTCTATCTCTTTTTTCATCTGTTCCCTGAGCGCTGGTGGGTACCTATAGCGGTTCGCCGTCACGGGCTTGTCCGTCGTAGTTATGATGCGGTGTTTCTTTGTATGAATTGCTTTCAGTGATTCTCCATCTAGGCCAAATACAAACGGATTATACTCTGAGTTTCCCATTTATATCCTGAATCATGTGGTTCAAACGGCAAGGTCTAAGAAAGAAAAAGTTTTTGCAAGCTTCGTGGATCTAACTGCGGCTTTTGATACGGTTAATAGAGAGAGGCTATGGAAGGTGATGAAGGAGGAAGGCATAAGCAAAGGTTTAATTGAAAGAGTGAAAGAACTGTATGAAGAAACGATGGTTACGGTAAAAGTGAACAATACGTACTCCGACAAATTTTGGAGTTCGAAAGGTGTGAGGCAGGGGTGCGTGCTGAGCCCGATCCTGTTTTGCATTTATATAGCTGCTTTAGAAAAAGAATATAAAAATAGGAATGTAGGTGGGGTAGTTATTGGAGGAATAAGGGTATAGTCGTTAGCTTATGCGGACGATCTAGTCCTACTAGCATTAAACAGGGAGGCAATGTTAGATATGTTGGGGGTATTAAAGAGGTTTTTGGAAGGCAGAGATCTGATTCTAAGCGTAGTAAAGACAAAAATTCTAGTGTTTAATAAGGGCAGGAACAGTGGGAAAGAAAAATGGCTGTACAAGGGAGAGGAGATGGAGGAGGTTAAATCCGTTAAATATTTAGGTTTTATCTTTAATAGGGAAGCAAATTTTAAAGATCATATAGAGGAGCTTAAAAAAAAGGGGATTATTGCGGCGAAAAGAGTGTGGGGGCTGGGGGAAAGAAGGTGTGAAAATGATTTCAGGAGAAGGAAGATGTTGTTTAATTATCTGGTTAGAAGTGTTATGTCATATGGGGCGGACATCTGGGGTTTTGAGAAAAAAAGGAATTGGAGAAAATACAGCTGGATTATTTTAGATGGGTATTGAGGCTGGATTTTTGTACACCGAGATACATAGTCTACAGGGAAACCGGCATAGATAAACTATGTGATGCGTGGCGGGTGAGAGCGTTAAAATTTCAACGGAAAATACAAAGTCTAGAGGATTGATTATTGAAGGTGTGTAGAAGTGAGAAAGAGGAATGGAATGAGTGTGATTTATATAGTGCGGAAAGAAAAAAATTTTGTAACTACGTAGGTCCAAGCAAAATGATTGTTAACCAAGGATTAAACTCTTATAGAGATATTATTGCGGAAATCAGTCAAAGGATGAAAGATATAGAAAGGCAGGTATTGGATAGTAAAATTAGGGAATCTAGATATAATACTAGATACGCGAGTATCATACTTAAAGAAGTACCGAAGTACCTGACTAGATGTAGAAAAGAAAGTGAGATTAGTATAATTGCGAAGATAAGGTGTGGTAATTTTGATGCGAGGAATAAATATTGGTTAAAAGCGGAAGACAGGTTGTGTATGCTATGCAAAAGAGACTTAGGTACATTGTATCATATTATAAATAGGTGTGAGGTGTGTATGAATTGGTATGAAAACAGAGCGGAAATAAAAAGAATGATCAATAAATATGTTACTAGCGAGCTCGGAATAAATGAGATAATTAAACTGTTCATAAGGTATGAGAAGGAATGTAAAAAAGGAGAGCGGACGGTATGATTTTGTTAGCGAGGATTGCGATGAAAATTAGCCACAGAGCTGGGTATGTGAGGTATGTTTGTATGATTTTATCTGGGACATGTGAGTATTTAATGGTAAGATGTGGATAGAATGTGTGGGATCGGATAAGTTATTTATTTTATTTGTAAACCAAGTCCTTTTTCTGGGCCAATAGGCTGATCCATAAATAAAAATATATATATATATATATATATATATATATATATATATATATATACTCTGAGTTTTTGGACGTGTGATTTCTCTTTCTCGTTGCAACTTATAACATTAATAAGCTGCATCATTTTACCGATTCTCGCTATTTTTTCTTTATCCGACAACCTACCTAAAATGTCAGTGTTCTTGAAATCACTATTATTCTGCCACTTGTATGATTATTTGTAACGCCATATTCAACTTTGTTCATTTTTCTCCTTTCTCGGCCATCTGCCTCCAAAAGTCTTATAATTTCCTCATTAACGCCCCGAGCGTCGTCCCCTTCGACGCTAAATGGATCGGCCTCTTGCATCACTTCGCATTCTAATAACTCTATTTTCGGTACAGGTATGCTTATTGTTTTATTTAGTGTGTTTACACACTCAGCATAAACTTTTCCACCATTATTTGTGGCTATAAAATTTTCGAATAAAACTCCTTCTCTCATTCTTTGCAAAGGAACCCATCCTACTTTTTTTTTTTGCTATTTACTCCGACGCGGGCATATATAACTTGCCTTGACCTAGCAAGAATCTCGAGGATCTCTGGCTCGATTAAATTAATTTTCATTCCTCCTAATTCAAAAATATTTTCTGCCACGCTTATGCGACCTTGATATAACTTAAAAATGTCCCATCCAATAATACTTTCCCCATCTATTAAGAAGTCGCGTGGGACCACATGCAACCTACACATAAGGCCATTCAGTGGTATTTTAACTACACCTTAAGTGCTACGCTCTCCGTGCGTAACACCCACAATTCTTACTCGGTTCCTCACGTCTCACGTCAAACAATCCATTTGAAAAAATACTGTCTTCCTTTATAACAGAAATTTCAGCTCCTGTGTCCGCGTAGAATTTTTCTTCCCCACCTCTCAGTTGAGTGCTTGTCATAAATACCGAAGGGGGTGTCCTACCTGCTAGAAATGTATTTATTTTTGCTTCACGCTGAGGCTCGCTTCCGTTATTGTTTCGCCCTACTTCCATTTGAGGGCTGTTTCGAGGTAAATTATCTCTTTTTGTCATCATATCAACTCTCGCACTCGCAGCTAGTGCCTCTCTTACCTCCACGCTTGCCGTTTTTCCGCTGTCGAGTGTTTTTGTTATCTTCCTATCTACTGGGGGATGCCCGACGCTTAGGAAGCGCATCGAGCATCCTATGAGTTTAAATTTTCCGCTCGTGACCCGTCTGTTGTCGTATTTTTCTCATGATTGTATTGATTGTTTTGGTTTCCTCTCTGATTGTAGAGGTTGTAATTGTTGTTCCCGGGTCCATAGTTATTATAATTATTTTCCCGTCGCTGATTATAATTGTTATAATTGTTATTGCCAGGCGCGTAATTGTTATAATTGTTTTCTCGTTGCTGATTATAATTGTTGTAATTGTTATTACCGGGCACGTAATTATTATAATTATTTTCTCATCACTGATTATAATTATTATAATTATTATTGGGTGCATAATTATTTCCCCTATTTTGACCATTGAAATTCCTGTTCTCTTCGAATGGCCCATTATTGTTCCTGTTATTATTCGCCGGAGGGCGACTATTGTTGCCATTGAAGTTTCTATAATTATTGTTATAACTATTATAATTGGATGTGTAGCTATTATGTTTGTTATGGTAATTTCTAGGGTTAGGGTTACTGTACTGCACATTAGATGCCTGATCATCGTACGCAGGTCTTCCTTCATTTTTGTCCCTCATCTCTGTTAGTCTCTTGGGTGGTTCTGTTTCGGGCCTATCGGGGTCTTTTATTCTTTCGTTTTTTGCGTACCTCCATAGCTTTTCGCACCCGCTCGTAGAGTGCAGACAGTGCTCCTGACAATATGAGCACCACTTAACATCTTTGATGCCATCCCATTCGTCTGTATCGCTCTTTCCCTCCAGCGCATCGCTGATTACCCCTTGGATTCCTCTTACCAAAACAACTCTCCCGTGTTGTATATGTGCTTAAATCATTAGGTGCCATTTGACGTAAACTTAACTCATTATCTACATCCATAGCCGCTTCAATGGCCTTCTCCAGTGTTACAGGTTTTACCCCGGCCACGTTCCAATTATATGGTGCTTTCAACCCATATATAAACTGTTTCGCTGACTTTCTATCCGCGGATTGTTTTAGGGCAGTTTTCTGAATCTGGGACAGCTGTGGGTTGGCGTCATGAGGCATCATTATTCTATTATGCAACCGTTGCACCCGGCTGCAGTACTGAATAACTGACTCGCTGTTCAGTTGAGTCAGTAACTTAAGTTGGGCTAGCTGTGTATCTATGCCTCCCATGCTCCCGAATCGCCGTGACAGCTTGAGTAAAAATGCGTCTACGGTATTAAACAGTGATAACCGGGTGCAAAATTGATCTGCCGCCGTCCCCCTAAGTTTACCGCCTAATGTACCTATAAAGTATTTTTCATATTGCGGCGGAACTGCTAGATTTGCTGTCCTCACCATCTGTTCAAAAAGTGGAAAGTTTATTGGATCTCCGTTGAATATAGGGATGCCACTCGCCGTGCTGTTGACATGGGACAGTGCACTATAGGGCATGCTGACAAGGTACGTGTTTTCCACTAGCTGTTGACTCATGATAGGGTTTATGTAAGTCGGATTTGGCTGCGGTAATCACTCCTGGTTTCATTTTTTTCAAAAACTTCAACATTAGCATACGCTGTTTCTTACCCATTTTTTCCCATTCAATTTAAGTTTCGGGGCTGTGCTCTAAAAATACGGTCAGTATTTCTGACGCCAACTCGTTTTCCGGATACGAGGGAATTTTGTCCTCCCTAACACTTACTACATCACTGTGCGCTTCATCAAAGTTTTCCATCATAGATTCTTTATTATTTTTTTTTTGAAATTCTTCATTTCCTGTCTGTATAAGAGCGCTTAATCACTTATAAGTACATTTCTGTACGATTCTTTGCGTTCCTATCTCACTATGACAAAACCGCTTTACTTTAACATTCACCGTATGTCTGATTTATTATTTACTTATTTATTATTTCCTTACTTTTAAGATGACCAATTTATTTTCACGGTCCAAAATTTTCCTGACTCACGATAAATTACCCTAATGACGCACCGCCGATACTATGAGGAGAATACCGAACGAAAAACCGATATAGCAAAAAAAATAAATTTATAACGCACTAAAAAAAATTTGACACGACCCCTAGGACAGTTAAATATATTTATTTATTTATAAATCTCAAGTACTTACCATGTGCTCCCGGCTAGAATAATGGTGACCAAGATCTTTATCATCCTTGTTTGCTTGATTTCTATCGTCATCCCGGGTATCCTCCGCCTTGGTCCTTGATTGAAGCTGCTTTTTTTTCGTACTTCAGCAACTCCTCGCTCCGCTAATTTCTCTCGTAGCAGTTCTTAGTTCACTTTATGGCACGACACTATGTGTGTTTCCCAAAAATCGTGAGAGTCGATACTTTATCGTCGACAAAAACCGAAAAAAAATTTTATTTTTATTTAATCGCGAAGACCATCCCACTTTTGACACCAAAACTATTGCGTAGGATTCTATGGTCTTGGGGTGCGCACGAAGTAAAAAGTTGAGGAACTAGTATCAATGTCTTTAGTAATGCAAAAACGAGAGAAGAGCGCATTGCGTGTGTACGACCTTCGTCCTTGACGGTTCCAGCCAGAGAGAATGCTGCTTTCAGCATCCTATCTGCTTATCGCTTCACTCTCTTCCACTACAATCATCTGTAGTAGGTCCCAAAAAGAGGGGGCGCACGTACGTGTAGCTATGATATCCTACGTGACACTGCCTTAAACAAACGATAATATTTACATAAACTTTTCGATCGAATTTTTCAATAATACTCGAAAGGTGTTTCCACTACAAGAATGAAATTTAGAAATGAATGTTATAGAAATGTTAATAAGAAACTTAAGTATGTCCAATGGCCTTTGTAATGGTACAAGGTTAAAAACAACAAAATTATTGAAATACATCGTAAAAGCAGGAATAATTACAGGTGACCCAAAAGAATAAAACTTTTTATACTAAATGTAACACTAAGTAGAAATAGTTCATCAATACTTCCTATTGTTTTCTATAGAAAATAATTTCCCTTTGTATAAGCTTGTCCGATGACTATTTACAAATCCTAAAGTCAAAGTCTCGATTCTGAAAGGTAATATTTTAGAAAACCTTTATTTTCCCATGAAAAATTATATGTAGCCCTTTCAAAATATCAAAATCCAAGTATTGTATCATTTAAATTAAAACTGAAAATAAATTTCAATTACAAAATGTTGTTTGGTCTTGAATTTTTCAATAATTCCACATAATTTAGATACATATCTATCCACATTATCGACATTGAGAAATGCTTCTAAAAATTTTACGAGTAAAAAACTTTTATCCATTTATGAATGTTCTATATTTTATAATGTTATCTGTAATTAATGACTTCGCAAATTTTGTAAATTTTATTTTGGAAAATAAAAAATTCAGAAAAAAACTTAATTATGTGTTTTTTATATTACATAAATTTTTTCCAGGTTTCTCGCAAATGGAATAGAAATTATTGCAAGAAAATCACAGTAAATCTATATATTCAGATCAATAATTAAATTTGTTACTTATACTAGGTCTTACAATGCAGTTGAGGAAAAATAGATTACTGAATTAACACAATTATTTGAATACTTGTGTTAAAAAATTATGTTTCAGTTTTAAAGATTTATTTATCTACGTGTATACAAAAAAAAATTTTCAAACCCTGAAAAATTAATAGAACGTAAAAAGACACATCGAAAATTATTGAACGTTCCTGATACCAGTAAAGTTGTAAACATATAAAAATTTATAAAAAATGTGTTAAATTAAGCCAATTCATACAAAATAAGGAAAAGTACTGTTAAGGTTACAATTAAAGAAGACATGAAAATTTACAATTTATAAACTCATAGTGACCAAAATTCTGAAATAAATTATTATATTGGTACACAAATAATTTATTTTTCTTCATCCTTCCAGGATATTATTCTAAAGAATTTTACTATCAAACAAGCTTAAGACTTCATATAAATATATCAAGGTCTCTGGTACAACACTCAAATTGGTTGGCGCAATCAAATTAACTACCTAATAAAACGCAGTAATTTTTTAAACTGTTAGGCCCTTAAAACGCATGTGGACCTCTGGACCCGTGGTTTGACCGCACATGCAATTCACCCCTACATAATTAAATCCATCCCAAGATAACCAAATTAACTCCAATGAAGATCCTTTACTACAGAACAGTTTAAATTGCGACCGATAAATGGAGTATAGAGAAAGATGCGTGGGGATGCATGGACGATGGAGTGGGATGTAGGAAGATAGAGGAGAATTTAATAAAGTATGAAGAACAATAAGAAAACAAGCGAATAACAAGGTATAATAAGAGGGATGGGTGGTGCATAAGTTGGGCATGGAAGAGGATGGAAGGAATTAGAGGCTAAATCCCTTCTATGTATTCTTACATTATATAGTACTTTTAAAGGGATCCAGCATCTTACCCCTTCCATCTTTCTCCACTCCTCAAACCCCGCTTATCCCCCATATATATGTAAGTAGAGCATAACCCCCTGCACGCTTCGCGGTAACCCCCGGCGTAAAAAGTAAAAAGTTTATTATCGTATTATATTCACGTACTGTAAAAAAATGGAACTTATAAGACAAGTATTAAAATCAAGAGCTTCTCAGATACATTTTACATTATAGTTAACTTCATGAATAATCATATTCAAACACTTGGGAATTCAAGTAGTAATATTAAACTTAGTTAATTTGTTCATGGGAACATTGACTCTAGTCATTATGACATATTAGATTTTGGAAATATAACAAAGAATTTTATTGATGATAGCTTACGAAAATCATTTGAAAAACAAAAAGAAGTCTGTCGTAAAAATGATAAAAGTGTTGATAAAAAAAGAAATTTAAACTAATTGCTCAACAATACTACATCTCTAAAACATGAATTAAATAAAAAAAACTTCTGATAAATCATGTGATATAATAAATAATTATTATCAAGAAAATACTCTTTAAAAAAAAAAAGAAATTCACAGCCTCAAAAAATAAGAATAATATTCGAACAGAAGTTGACAATTTAATAAGTAATACGTTAAACAGAAGACAAAATAGAAAATCTTATAATGACCTTATAGTTAATCATAATGAACCTAAACAATTGAAAAACTTATTAGATAATAGTTTATATCAATTAGATGGAAATGGATTATTAAAAATTTTTTTTCTTTTTTTGTATGATATAGAATATTTTTACTCTAGAAAAAGATTGATGATAGTTAAAAATTTCGTAAAAAAATTTAACTTTGATTTCATTGTTGGAAATAAATATTTCAAAAATGTGAAAAACTATGAAAACTATTTTAAAATAATGATAAGCTCAAAAACCTATGGTACGTTGATTGAAATATAATTTTGTGGATATAATAAATCTACACGTTACAATTGTTGTTCAAAATTATATGAACGTGTTTTATTTTGGTGATTATTCAAATAATTTAAAATATAATATTTCATTCTGACAAACGGTCAATTCAGGTTTATTTAAGTTATTGTGTTATCAAAATAGTAGTATAGTAGGAAAACCACAAAATCTTATGTATATTGAATCCAAAAAAAGGGAAAAAACTGAATATTAAAAAATTCATAATACATTTAATAATAAAAATTTAAATCAAAATTTAAATAGTACTATAAAAGAGAATAATGGTTTATTATTACATTCTGTGTCTTATAGTTAGATGCGTTATGAGTGTATGTATTGTTCAGCAATATTTTGGCCATAAAAAAAGAAAAAAGTCAACGTGTTGTCTTAAGAAAAAAGTTTATCTTAGTCTGTTGAGTGAATATAATTTAGAATGAAAAGAACTTTTACTACATAATGAAAGTAATAAAATACCTATCAGGTATTGCAATAATGTGTTAAGTTTTGCATCCTTAAAACGTAGAGAAATATAATAAAAAAAAAAAAGTATATATAATATTAAAATTGAAGAAAAAATTTTTGATGTTGCGCAAAACACATTTAATTCTGATCTTCATGAAAAACCAACAAAGGTCATCTATATGTATACATATAATAATTATGACATTGCCATTGATCTAACGTTTTAATCTATTAATAATAGTAAGATTCTAAAAAAAACATATCAAAATTTTGACAAAAATTATGTAGGAAAATTCAATAGCAAAAAGGGACAAACGCTTACATCATATCACAAATGTACAAAAACTACCAAATTATAAAATTATTTTTTAAGAAAAACCGGCCAGCAAAAACAAACGTCCAATAAACCATTACCGTCAGAATGCAATGCTATCATAGTTGTAAACTCTCAACTTCTAAAAAGCTTCGATCTTTCTGTATACCCAAAAGAATTACCTGATTATTATCCTAAAAACATTTTTTGATAAAATATCTTATAACATCAATCAAATGGTGCTTTCATTATTTTTTCCCTTAGGAGATTTAGCATGCAGTACTGATGTTCCCTCAGAAGATTGAGGATGGAGTACCAGTTGTTTTAAAAATAACTTAAATAAGAGTAAAAAACTAACTATGTTACAAAATTATTGCTACAGACAGTCTTACAGACCAAACAAAATACATTCTAGTCTATTATTATATGAGGGACAGCTGACACAACAATTTTTTTTTAATTCTTACATCATGATTAAATATAACTGTTTGAATTATTTAAAATATAGACAAAAAAATTTAGGAATTAAATTTTATCAAGGTTTATAAATCGCAACTGTCCATAGTGCATTCAACATTTCTAAAAATTTCGAGACAAAGGAAAAAATTATAAATCTTTTCATACTGTTATCTACGTACATTGAAAGTCCAAGATATATGCAGGAATATTATCAAGATGCAATGTCTATAATGAGAAAATGTGATAGACCAGATTTATTTGTAACAGTTATTTATAATTCTGAATGAAAAATGTGAAAGTTAATTTTATTAAAATTTCTTAAAAATATGATACCAAATAGTATTTCAAACATAACTGTTTGACTATTTTACTTTAAATTAATGTTTGTTTTTGATAACATCGTTAAAAACTATACATTTAGTAAAGTAATTGCATACGTTTACACCATTTAATTCCCAAAATATGGCCTACCTCATGCACATATTTTAATAACTTTGCATCCTGATGAAAAAATTATTACACCTGAACGAATTGATGCAATGATTTCAGCTGAAATTCCTTCTGGTAATCCAAGCTTACATAATTAGTGATTAAACACATGCTTCATGGACCTCATACAGAATAAAGTCCTTGTGTGATTGATAAAAAATCTACGAAAAATTTTCCAAAATCTTATACAAACGTAACTTCATTCTAAACGAATAGTTATTCTGAAAATAAAAAAAAGATAATACTTCCTAATACCATTTTTATAAACTTTGGAGAAAAGATGAAATTTTAGTTAATAATTCAATGTACCATATAGTAAACTTTTATTGATGAAATATAAATGTCATACCAACGTCGATTTCTGAGTATCTATTAAAAACATAAAATGTATTAATGACTACATACAAAAAGGTAGTAAAAATTCAAAAATGAGAAGTCCAAGACGAATAAATATTTGGTGAAATTAATAGTTACGTTGATGCTAGATATGTAGATCCTATGGAAGCAGCTTTGAGATTGAAAGAGTCGCCAATTTGCGGTAAAAGTCATACAGTTTTAAATTCATGTTTTCACCTTAAAAACAAACAAAAACTTGTATTTAAAGAAAATAATAATGAAACTGTTATGGAAAACTATAATACACAGTTAACGGCTTGCTTCAAATAAAATAAACATTAGGACTTTAAAAAATCTATAAAGTATGTGAACATTCCAGAATACTACAGTTCAAATAATAAATTAAAAATTTGACAAAGAAGATATAATGTGATAAAAAATATTGCAATAGGTAGATTAAACTAAATATATCTAAAAGAATACGAAAATTTTTTTTTCAAACTTATATTAAATAATGTTACTCGTTCGACATCGTTGAAAAACATTAGAAAATATAAAGTAATAACATATGAAACTCTTAAAGAGACTGCAATTGCAATAAATTTGAAAGGCAGTGATAAAAAAAATAGATGGCATTGCTGTTTAAAGAAGCCATTGCTGTTACGTTTCTATATCAATTCAGACAATTTTTCGCTTGGTTTTTTATTTCAGAAGACGTTCAACGTTATAAAATATGGAATGAATACAAAGAATTTTTCACGTAGATTTTGCCTGATAATTGAGATGGTTTAGCTGTTTTAAATATTAACCAAATTTTAGAATCAGAAGATTAATCATATAAGCGCTCTAATTAACCTACACCTGAAAAAATGGAAAATTAAAAAAAGATATAGGTAAAGGAATACGTTTCAGTAAACAAATGTTTAACTCGATGAATTAAAGTTTACATAATGACCAGAAAAAATTGTTTTATATTATTCGTAAAAAACAACATAATATTTTGTTTATAGATGGCCCAGGAGGGTTGGGAAGAACTTATTTGTATATAACGTTAATTTACTTTTTAATTCTCAATACAAAAAAATTACGTCAATGGCATGGACTGGCATAGCATCAACTTCACTGTCAAAAGGGGTGACAAGTCATAGAACTCTTAAAATTCCTTTAGATCTAGATAATATAGAGAGTGCCTTTTTAGAGTTCGAGTCAAATTGGAAATGTTAAGATAAGTTAATTTAATTATTTGAGATGAGGCTTCAATGATTCTGAAAAAATCATTGAAAATAGTTGAGAGAACGTTAAGAGATTTATATTATGCTGAAAAATATTTTTGAAATAAATTTATCATTTTAGGAGGTGATTTTCGTCAGATTTTTCCAGTGATGAAAAACGGTAATAGAAACATTATGATTGAACAAGGTATTAAATCTTTATTTTTATGGAACCCATCACAAATTTCAAAACTAGAAATAAATATTCTTTATAACAATAAAGAATTTTTAAAATTATCACAGGAAATTAGGGAAGGAGAAATAAGAACTTTTAACATTTTTAAAAATTGGATATCAAATGATGTATGTTCTCAAATATTTTCTAATACCTATAACTGTTCGATGAATAGTGTTATACTAACATAACGTAAGAGTACACCTGTTATTTAAGTAATGAAATTCTTAAGAATTCAATTGGACAAATTAAAACGTACTATAGTACAGACAATGTAACATATGAAGAAGTTGTTAAATTGAACCATAACGTTTATTTTAATTTTGCGGCAGAAATATTGAGCAATATTTATGAAGGATTACAACCTCATAAGCTAAATCTTAAAATTAGTACAATAGTGATAATACTCAGAAATTTAAGTATGTCAGATGGACTGTGTAATTTAACACACTTACTAATCACGAGATTATGATAGTATAATATGGAACGAGAAATAATAACTGGAAAAAAATTGGAAATACAGTCTTCATTTCAAGAATAACTTTAGACACAGAAAACTCCTCAACATTACCTTATATTTTACATCGTAAGCGATTTCCAATCGTAGTGGCATTTCCTATGACAATAAAGAAATCTCAAAGTCTAAGTTTCGATAGTGTAGATTTGTATTTAAAGAAACTCTTATTATCTTATGGTCAATTATATGTGGCTTTATCAAGATACAAAAATTTAAATAACTTATTTATTCAAGTAAAAAGAGAAAAAATACAGGAAGAGAAAATTTTGTTTGAAAAGAGATTTTGACATAGTTAATTGATTTTACCTGAGAATTGTTATTGATAAATTATCATTATTTATGGAGATCAGTTAAAAGTTATTATATTTATAAATATATCATTGTTCAACAAGTATACATGACATAACTTATTTCTTTTACATGATGAAACTTTTTTGTTGAAAAAATTCAATTAAACATTTTTTAGCTTAAAAAATCTCTAGTTTTTCTATCAAATTTTTTTGTACTAATATAGCTTAGTATATATATACATGTTATTGAACAACTATTTTAGCTGTTAATAAAATATTTGGTTAGTTTTAATACCATTAATGTTTTAAATTGGAAGTTATAAAATTAAATTTTGATCTATTGATTTACAAAATTCGAATACAACAATAATTATTTTATAACTACTATACGTCAACGAAATAGGTTAAAGACAGATGGGCTTTTTAAATTGGGGTAATATGTATGAATTTATAATTAAATTATTATCTTACTAATATATAAAGCAAAGTCGCTAAAACCGTTGTAATCGCTAACCGCGAAAACCACTGAACCGATTTTGCTGAAATTTTGCACACTCATCCATGATACTTCCTAGATGGTTTTAGTATAGTTTTTATCTTAAAAAATTTAATATTAATAGCAATAAATGAGCTCTAAGTTTCGCAAAAATAGGCCAGCTTTTCACTTAAGTTGAGTAAAATCCACTTGGTGGCGTCGACATAAAATCGAAGCTATCTCCAACAGAATTGCATAAGTGTGTTTATAATACGCCGGAGCGTCTCAAAGAAAGATACAGTCGTTCTCTGGCAGTTCATCGAGCTGCATCGAGAGTGTACATGATCGAGGTGCAGCTGGGCATCCCGGTTACCGACAACGCTCTTCTCAAATGGGCAAGTAATCTAGGTCTACTATCACCCTGAACTTCCAGGATTGACGAGTGCCACCAATAAAAAATGTATTCTAATCGGTAACGTCTCCGGGGGAATACCAGGAGACGTGTCTAGCCAGAGCATAACCTGCTCCTACCCTTCAGAGTTATGTGGCCATACCACAATCTGGCCTCGTGCTGTCAGAAAAGGATATACTCTGAATGTAAGGCAGGAAAAACAGCCCTAAGGGGCATGGACAGCCATAACGGCTTCCTTCTCAGTGGTCGTGTCCTCAACGGCATCCCCACATTTCCCCGACTAACGATGAGCGGTTGGTGATCCGGAGAACAACCCAAAGATGAGATATTTTTTGATCCTCGGTGTACCTCTCTGATGTACGGTCTCCGTCCACAGAGACTCCGAGGGTGGGAGTCAAGCTACCCGCAGCTGGCTCTCCATCATCAAGAATAATAATAAGGAATGACTGGAAATTGTACCACTGGCCCTTTTCAGCATTTACGTTCTCTACTTAACCATCAATCTCATTGGTTCTTTTTAGGGGCTACCTAAGTGTAAACTACCTTGCCAACAAATAAATTTTTACTACCGTTTCCAGAAGCAGTTCATCGACGAAAAGACTAACTTAACCATCAATCTCATTGGTTCTTTTTAGGGGCTACCTAAGTGTAAACTACCTTGCCAACAAAAACATTTTTACTACCGTTTCCGGAAGCGGTTCATTGACGAAAAGACTATATATGAAGACCGCCACTATTAAACCAAGTCAGTCATTAACTGGCACACGTCACGAGCAGAATTGTTCGTCGCAAGGCTGGAAACCCTGGTGACCAACAACCCTATTTTACCCTCTCGACTCTAAGCATTCAACCAGGAATTACCGATCCTTTCCAAGGTCTGCGCTGGGTGAACCTAACAGCTATGAAGGAAAAAAAAACTTGAGCCAATGGAAGTCTCCAACGGAAGTCTCCAACGGGCAAGCATTACAAACCAATCTCTACAAATCTTTACCTTAGATCATCAAAACAACTAAGTCTGCAAAAAAAAGGTGCTTTAGACCCCAATGTTTTTGACGTTATATCAGGAGACGTTAGGAAAGAGCACTACAACTAGCCCCAAAGCTTTGGACTAAGTAATTTTTCCTCCAATCAGTCTGGGGCTTCAACATCAGGCCAAAGAAGATCACCCTCAGGTATCCAGGCAGTCACAATTGTTGTTAACTTCAGTCAAGAAAGAGTATACTGAAGAAGTTCACCGGTCTTTTTTAGGGCCATCCGACGTTGAACTACCTTGCCAACAAATGTATTAGAACTTAACAAAGTTGACAGAAAACAGCCTTGAGGGGTCACAAAAGTCGTAAGTATGCTAATAGTCGCAACATGGTATATTGGAAAGAAAACTTCAAATGTATCTAATAAATACAATTTGAGGCGTTAAGAAACTGACGCAGAAAATTTATTAAGATTAGAACAGCCACAGTCGCCAAACAAAGAATCGATTACGTGAGGGATCAGCTTTTCATTTTACCCTCACAGTAATCTCTTAAATCTTTAAAGATCTAAATTAAAATTTTTAAAGAAGTAGAAAATATATTTGTATTTTTGTGTCAATAAAAAATGTAGAGATTAAGCTCCAGGACTTTGTTGCTCTGGTAATAAAGTTGTGAGATAAGAGAAAAAAAATTTTTTTAATATATATTTTCTGGGAGTTTAAAATCTTAACAGCTTCAAAAAATAGCCCTTTTCGTAAATTACACGGGAGAAACTGCAAATCAACGGCTCCTTACGGCCACTGATTATTTCATGTCATAAAGAACGCACGATACTTTTCAGCCTAATTATTTTTTTAAATTTTTACACCTTATTATTTGACCAAATAAACTATTTGGATTCCGAAAAAATATGTTTTTAATGAGACGATCTCTGTTCTGAGATGTGTCAAGAATATGTGTAAAATTTCTAACTAAAGACGTTTCACATTACATGCCAACACAGTGCAGTGTTTTATTTAGTAAGTCTCGGGCAAAGCCGAGACGGGGAGCTGCTTGTCATTAATAAATGTATATATTGATTATTATACATAAGCAAATATTATGATGGTGAAAGACCGTCAAGCCATCACCGAAAGGCTAGGGCAGATAGGGAAGTAGAAAAAGGGGGAAAAGTGTGAAAAGGGACCAGGTAGAAAAGAAGTAAGGGGAAGAAGGGGAATGTAAGAAGAAGCCGAAAAAAATGCAGTTTAGCTTAGGCTTTAATAGCGCACTGAAGCAAAATTGTTGTTTTACGTGAAAAGCACTTATTTTGTTTTTCTTGCGCGAGGAGCGTTGTTCGCTGGTGTTTCTGTTGTGGTAGTGAGGGCTGGACTCAAGGAATTTTCCGGTGTAGCCCTTGGTGCGAGTTGGCTCCTGGTTCTCCTAAGATAGCAGGAGACGTTGAGATGTTGGACACGAAGTCATCAAGGCCATTGTAGATGACCTTAGCCTGTAAATTCTGCGAGTAGGGACGCCTACTGGCCTTAGTGTACCCACTTGACGACTGCAAGAGGTCAAGAGCCGTCACTCGCGACCACTGTGAGTACCTGCCAATAGGCAGTTTATTTTAAAGGGCATCGGCCTTCAAATAGCCCGCGTAGGTCTGCCTGGTTCACGATTTTGCGTTCGAGCTCGTCGAGTATTCGCACTCGATGAGCATGCACACACACACAGACACGCACACACACACACACTCACACTCACACACACGAGTATATTTGGTGTTTCTCTTATTTTGTTTTTGAATATATATATATATGTGTGTGTGTGTGTGTTTAAGTTTTTTTTAATATTACACTCGTGAGTGTTTCTTTCTTTTATGTGTCCGATTCCCCCTTGTGTTGTGTTAAAGTCGTCACGAGGAGAGACGACACCTGTAGCAGAGATATTTGACCCATGCAAACGTATTACAGGGAGCGTCTCCGCGAGTATCCCGGCAACACAGGCCCAGTGGAGGTCGAAACTTCCGCTTTGAAAATCCGCATCGTGCCCACCCCGTGACAGTGTATATATGTATATATTGTTATGAATATTATTCTAATTTGAAATTGGGTTCTTTATTATGTTGGTACACTAGTCACGATCATATGTTCATAGTTTTGACTATATAGCACGTGTTGTTTTTATGTGAGAGACGTAAAGGTTAGATTCGTGTTTGCGTACTCAGCGATTTCCTTTTGTTTAAAATAATGGAGCAAAGAGTTTGTATTAATTTTTGTGTAAAAAATGGTATTAATTGCTCAAAAACTCTTAAAATGTTGACAGTGGCTTATGGTGAGTCAACTATGAACAAAAAAAATGTTTATAAGTGGTATAAGTTATTCAAAGAGGGCCGAGAAAATGTTAATGATGAACCTTGCTCTGGGCGATCCAGCACGTCAAACACCGACGAAAATGTTCAGAAAGTGAAAGAAATGTTGCTGTAAGATCGTCGAATCATGATTCGAGAAATAGCTGATGATCTTGACATATCATTTGGCTCATGCCAATCCATTTTGACGGATGTTTTGGGTATGAGAAGTGTATCCTCGAACACCATGATAATGCACCTGCGCACAAGTCGTTATTAGTTAGTTGTTTTTTGGCCAAAAACAGTACTTTCATCATGCCTCAGCCACTATATTCACCAGACTTGGCCCCCAGCGACTTTTTCCTCTTTCCAAAATTGAAAAAGCCCATGAAAGGAGAAATATTTGACACGATTGAGGAGATTAAGGCTATATCGCTGGAGGAGCTCAAAGCAATACCCAAAATAGCATTTCAGAAGTGTTTTGACGACTAGAAAAAGCGTTGGCACAAGTGCATTGTATCTGAGGGAAATTATTTTAAAGGGGATAACATAGTTTTAGATGAATAAATGAAAATTTCTTCATAAAAATAAAAAGTCACCTTACTTTTTGATCACACCTTGTACATACATGTAAGAAATAATGAATGTTCTGAAGTCCATATGAGTATGTCTAAAGTCCATATAATTACTTTCTTGGTGTTGTGGAAAAAAAGATGAAAACAGTTGTTTTTTAAACTAAGTATAGTTAAGTATATTGTAAGTAAGGGTGACTTATAGTTAATAGAATAGCTTGTGAAGGGACAAGAAGAATAGTGTGGAAAGGCTGTGGGAGGAAAGAAAATATAATGTGAGGGGCTGTGGGGTGACATAAAAAATGGTGCGAGGGGCTTAGAGGTTGTCGGGGGCTGTGAAGGGGCTGTGGGCGATTTAAGAAGAAAGTTAGAAATGTGAAATTAATAGTTAAAACGGTAAAAATTTAGCTTATATGTGGGAGAGCTGTGGGAACACTGTAAGACTGTGGGAGGTCTGTGGGAGCTGATGATGGGCTATTGGGGATATGTGGAATGCCCCACAATAATAACTGTAACATATATATATATATATATATATATATATATATATATATATATATATATATATATATATATATATATATATATATACTTATACTATAAAGTTATTTCGCGGGGATTGAGCCTCTAACCTCCCTTATCCCCCTTCATCCCATACCCTTTCCATATGTATAAACTAAAGGGGCAATGCTCTCCGTAGCGCTTCACTTTTAAGCTTCTTATTTTCAGTTAAGAATGGAATTGTAAAGTTAAAAATATTCCGTTCTTTTTTTTTATTTCACAATCTTTTATCGCAAACTAATAAGTTCTTTTATCAAACATTTGAATGCGTTGAGTTTTAAAAAACAAAATATTAAAAGTTAATTTAGGGGGTGTCGAGGGGCTGTCAGTGTAAATATTTTATATCATATATGTAATAAACTATTTTTCCAATACATTTTAAGTTTTTGTTGAAAGATTTAGGGGAGGACTGTGGGATAAGAAAATTACCCCATGTGTACCTATCTTCAACATATTTTCATGAAAACAGGATTATTATGACATTTTTTTGAATTATTCTAAGTTTCTGTGGCTACAGAGAGGGTAACTAAATTAATGTAGGGGGGCTGTGAAGTGGTAGTGTGGGGGATGTGGACGGGCTCACACAAATTTTTTTTTCTTACATAAAAATCAGAATAATTTTTTCTTGTATTGTGTGGGGTAAAGGGGGGCTGTACGGAGGCTGTTAAGGGACCCCTGTGAGTGTGGGGGCATATGTGGACAACCTTACCAAAATAACTTCACAATATAGAAATATATATATACAGAAGTAAAAGTCTGCATGAATATATTTTTAATTGTAGAGTGTTAGCATAAGTCAGAATAAACATGTACATATGTTAGACTCCACCTTTCAGAAAACTTTGTAAAAAATTTTTTTTGGACTTCAATTGTTTTATAAACAATATTTCGTTATTTTAGTATTTTATAAATATTCATTACAATAAAAACATTACGAAAATTGTATCTTAGTGATTATTTCTAATTCTCATTGGTTTTTATACATAACACCTAATTTTTTTAATTTATGATGTACATTCCTTGTAAATAATTAATAATATTGAATTTAAGTGTACATTAACAAGCTCATTCATAACATGTCTAAATTAAAATTTTAATTTTTTTTGGTTTATTAGAAGATGGGTATAGAGTAGTTAGAGTTTTTTCGTAGATGTGCAGAACTACTGGGGACAACCAATACAAATATTTTTATTTTATCTTAATGTTTAAATGATAAAACAACATCTAGGTATAACATGCATGGGTAAATTTATTTTGTTTATAAAATATAAATCATACTAACTGAAAAAAATTATGCACTCAAAACCTTATGATTCAAAAGATAAATTCAAACATATCTAAAAATGCTTTTCAAAAATCTGTATAGTTAATAAACTCTGTATGGTAATATCAAAAAAGGTTTTAAGCATTTTTGAAACTATAAAGTTGATTCATTTGCTTTATGCCCCATGGGGCAGTATAAGTTGTCATTTAAGTGGCGGTTAGTGGCCAGGGGGGGAGGGGGGTTAAAAATTAAGTGAGTTAACCATTGTGAGATCTTCAGGATGTGTAAAGCTGTTAGAGGCTTGAAAATAAATAGAGTCTATAAAAATATGAAAGAAAACCAGGAAATTTCACCTTATTTTGTCGAAGGATGTGGCGTGACAATAGAAGGTTGTGGGGTTATCGTAGGAGTATTTAGGGTGTTGTAGGAATATGTAGAGGATAAAATAAAAAGCCTATCCTAAAACACTTTATAATACAGCAATAAAGATTTTCTAGCCCTACGCACTTCCAATACCCAGGCCTTATTCAATGGAAGATGAAACAAAAACTTTAAATTTCTTTAAGCATCCACTAGGTAATAATAAATTTTTCATTAAATTTAATATTCATAATAAAAAGAATTTTTGTAATGACACTTTTCATTACTAAGAAATTATTTAAGAAAAAACACTTGAAAAAAAACTAAAGTTACCACGGGATAAAAAATCAATGCACGATAGAAAAGCAAAAAAAGCAATACATTCGTAGATATCCTGATGCTTATACTGTATAAAATAAGCTTGTTTACACAGTCGAAATGGCGTACAGGTAATAGGTGTTTGTTAAATATATGAAAAATGCAGTGTTTGTGAAAAAGCATGTAAAAAAACAAGTATAATGTTTTCAACAGTTTTACACTTTAGTTTTGTTAAAACAATTTTACACGAGCTAAAAAAACTGTGTCAAAAGATTATCATAAGGTCTTACATAAGTTCTTGCGTAATTTCTTATGTAATTTCTTATAAAAGTTCGTGTATCAGTCGTTTAAATGTATTTAATTACTTTCTAGATACATACATGGTGAATTAAAAATTTTTTTTTGTATGAAAGCTGTTAGAATATGAGGACGTCAGTTTTTTCCCATGTATCGAATCCACTCTGGGCAAGTGGGTAAGACACTTGTCCAGAGATTCTCCAGACTAGGTTCAAATCCCCTTAGTGGGGGTAAGAAATGCTTTTTTTTGTATCTACTAATTTATATTAGCTATTTTAACAGCTTTTATGCAGAAAAAATTTTGAAATTCATCGTGTATGTATGTAGATAGTAATTAAATACATTTAAATGACTGGTAAACGAACTTTTATAAGAACTTAAATAAGAACTTACATAAGAAATTACATAAGATCTTATGTAAGTTCTCGGTTGATAAGAAAATGTAAGATCGTGTAAAAGTTCTGACATAAGTTGTATTTAAAGAACTTATATGGAGCTTACGTAAGAACATACGTAAGAAATTACATGAGAAATTACATAAGAACTTATGACAAATTTTTAGCTGCGTATACTTGAAGCTTTTTATTACATTTCAAGATTACAAAAAGCTATAGTCTTAGAAAAGTGGCTTAGTAGTTAAGTGGAAATTAAAGCTTTTATTTCAATCAAGATAAGTTTAAGAAAAAATAGGCGTTCATAAAAAATACCAATGATCTACAATCACCATAAGCTCAATTTTCACTTGATAAATTATTTTTTTCTGCAAAATCAAATGAATATACAAACGCTTTCGAATATAACAGTTCTTATGTGTACCTTAATCTTAGGTAGAATAAAAAAATTAAGTTTGAATAAGGCTATAGCAGAATTTATTGTTAGCTGTTCCATGAGCAAAAATCATTTCTTTCTCAACTTTTGTAGGATCTTTGGACTTTCTGCCTCTGCACAATATAACCTTATAATTTTTGAGTTAATAACAGCACAATGTTTTAACTAAGTCTGTAAAACAAAATAGTGTACACACCTTGGCCATCAAGGAAACTACCACCACTTGTCTCTCCTTTGGCTTGGCTAGGAATTAGCCACACCAGGAAAGACAAGCTTACTTCACGGTGTTGGCACCTAGTATACTTTCAATTAGAATAACTATCCCGTAAAACTAATCATTTCAGTAGTTTCATCAGATGTGTTCGTTTTCATCACGTAGCAGTTGTAATGATAATTGAACATGGCCTCATGAAATAAAAAAATTAGATTATTTAAGTTTATGTAATGTTTTATTTTTAGTGGATCTTATCAAGCTGTTACATGAACGGTTCTTATTTATTTTATTTGAGTGAAAATATTCAAACATTTTATTTTGAAATCAATCAATTTACGCAATTATAATAAGTTTAATAAGACTACTGGTTATACAGATATATTCAAATTATTACATAATGAACTCAACAAATACAAATGAAAATATTTATTAATTGTAATTGTTTGAGAATTTGTGTGGATCAAGCTAGAAAACGTAATGGTATAGGTATATTTTTGCATTTTTTTGTATTACCAACGTTACACTCCGATCTATAGTAGTATCATACATATAGGAGTGGGGCACCTACAAGCCCGCGCGTGCCATGCTGCGCTATTGCGGTACCTATACTAATACCTACAGATCCGTTGCGGCGCTCGACCTGTGAGCATCTCGCCCGCGTTTTTTCTTTTGTACACCAATACAGTTTATATAATAAATATACTTAATATATATTTATTTGGTCTGCCTCAAGTCTCTCATACCTATCCTCCTCGCATACAAACAGGTTATGGGCCCAGGTTACGATTTAGCCCGAGGAAGGTTTTGTTTTTTCTCCATGGTGTGAGATAGTGAGTGCATCGTGTTTGCGTGTCGTGAGCGAGCGTTTTTTTTTCTCGTCTCGATTGCTCTGTCTCGTTTATTCGAGCAAGCCGCATACCATAAGTTTTGTTCTCCTAGTATTTTTTTTCCTGTTGCGTCTCTTGCCAAGTGCAAGGAAAGGTTAAACATGACCGACAACGTATCTAGTTTTTCTAACTTATTTCAAGTGACCAAATTTAACGGTAAAAATTTCCAACTTTGGAAATTTCAAAAGAAGACAATCTTCGTAGCTCAAGGTCTTCTCAAGATAGTGACTGGCAAGAAAACCAAGCCAGCACAGGATAATACAACAGGCAATGCTGAGAAGATAGCAGAATGGACAAAGAAGGATGCGAAGGCAATGCATTTTATTTTAACCGCCACCGATCATACGCAGCTCGGTTATCTCATCACGTGTACTTCGTCAAACGAAATGTGGGTGAATCTTTCTGCAATTCACGAGCAGAAAAGTGCTGCAAATAAGTTGACTTTGTTGACAAAATTTCACAAGTACAGGATGACGCCAAGTGATTCTGCTGCCCTACATATGGCGAATATAGAAAACTTAGCCTGTCAACTCAAGGCAATTGGAGAAAATGTATCCAACGCTATGATCATGGTCAAGATTCTCGGAACCCTACCATCTAAGTACAGCCCGTTCATTTCGGCACGGGATAGCGTATCTAAAGCTGAGCAGACTTTGGCTAAGCTACGAGAAAGAATTCTTCGAGAGGAAGCCCGTTTAAGCAACATGGACGATGTGAGTAGTGCACTGGCTACAACCAGCATTTCCAAGGACAGTGGTCAGAAGAGCCAGCCAAGCAACGGCGAAGAAGCTAAAAACGTAAGAGTAATATAATTTGTGATTATTGTAAAAAGCGTAGCCATATCGCGAGAAATTGTAATAAATTAAAGAAAAAAGAAGAAAATTCGAAAGAGCTTAGCGATAATAATCGTGAAAACAAAAAGGAGAGAAAAGATTCCGCGGAAGGCAAGAATTCGAAAAGCTATAGCGCGTTTGTTGTTTCGTCGAAAAAGTCCGAAGTTACAGTTTGTTATACAAGTAGTGACGCGAGTTGGTTTCATAAAACAGACGACGATTACCTTTGGATTCTTGATGGTGGAGCTTTTCGACACTATTCTTGCCAGCGCGAGTGGTTCTCCAAATTTACGCCTTTACAAAATGAGTTTGTTTACCTCGGCGAAGATACTAAGCTTCCAGTGGAAGGTCATGGTAAAATTTTCATATCGCGTCTAGTTAACGGTGAATGGCTCGACGGTGAGATAAACAATGTTCTGTATACTCCGTCCTTAACAAAAAATTAGCTCTCGACGGGAGTATGCATGGCAAATGGTCATTCCATTGTACTCAGTGGCCAACAAGCTAAAATTTTTTCTAAAGAAAAAGAAGTTGTCACGGAAGGTTCGGTTCAACGCAATAATCTCATTTAAATGTGGATTAAGTCGAAAACAGTTGAAGTAAATTACGCTTGTATGGCATTAATAAAGTTATGGCATGAACGCTTGGGACACGTAAACGTAAATTCAATTGGCACTATGAATAAAAACAACGCGGTTTCCGGTGTCGCAATAAAAGGTGAGAGCAAATTTTTTTGTGAGGACTGCCCACGCGGCAAACAATCGAAATAACCTTTTAAGAAAGACGATGAAAATGTCAATATTGCGCCGGGAGATATTATTTTTACCGACGTTTGTGGTCCAATGACACCACCGTCCGTCGATGGTGCTAAATTCTTTGTATTATTTAAAGACGAAGCTACTGGCTTCCGCAGCGTTGATCTTTTAAAGCATAAAAGCGATACGTCCGAAGCTCTTAAAAACGAAGTAATGCATGTTAAAAATCATTTTGATAAAGACATAAAAATTATTCGGTCGGATAACGGTACAGAATACATAAATGACGTTAAGGATTTTTTGGTCAAAAGAGGTATTAAGCATTACACTTCGTCTCCGTATACCCCAGAGCAAAATGGACAAGCAAAGCGAGAGATGAGAACCATTGTTGAATGCGCTCGCACGATGTTATTGGCACGCGATCTACCTAATCGACTCTGGGGAGAAGCTGTAAACACAGTCGTGTATATTTTGAACAGAACGCTTGGTGCTAGATCGCGAACACAAACGCCTTTTGAAATGTGGACAAATAAAAAGCCTAATTTATCGCATTTACGAGTTTTCGGTTGTGACGCGCACGTTCTTGTTCCCGCTGCTTCTCGCAAGAAATGGGACGTGAAATAAGAAAAATTAATTTTGGTTGGTTATGAAAACGAGTCTGCCAATTATGGATTGTTTAATTTGAGTACTGGTAAAATAACTGTTTCGCGCAATGTTATTTTTAATGAAAATTTTTCCAAAGGCGCTAAGAATCCGTCAACGTTCTTGGTCAAAAATTTTTTTGACACTGAATCAGAACAGCTCGTTGTCAGAGAGAATGTCAATGTTGATGCTCCTCCAGAACAACATATAGATAACAACGATGTTGACGTCCCGCCTGAAAACGACCCGGGGGAGAGTGACGATGAGAACACGAACGCGAACGCGAATGACGATCCCGCGGTCGACGAGCATATAAACGATGTAAACGATGAGCTCTCTGAGCCTGAAAACGACGATCCGACTGGATACAGTCTGCGACCCCGAAGAAACTTGCGCCGTCCCAAACGATACGATTGCGTCGTAGCGCGTGGTGAGAACCTCGATACGCCCAGTACATACAGACAAGCTGTGAATGGTAAAGATTCCGAATTGTGGAAACAGGTGATCGATAAAGAGTTAGATGCACACGCGAAAAATCGTTCGTAGGATATCGTGAAATTACCGCAAGGAAGAAAACCAATAGGTTACAAATGGGTATTTAAAATCAAAGATGCGAAACCCAATGATAAACAATACAAAGCGCGTCTTTGCGCTCAAGGCTTCTCTCAAGAAGCAGGCATCGATTATAGTGAAGTTTTTTTACCTGTTGTGCGTTATGAATCGGTGCGAACACTACTGTCAATCGCAGTTCAAGAAGATTTGTCTTCTTTACAATTTGACGTAAGCACAGCGTACCTTAACAGCGAAATGAGCGAAACTATGTATATGCGTATTCCAGAAGGTCTTAATGTTTCATCGAAAAATTGTGTATTAGAGTTAAATAAAGCCATATACGGTTTCAAACAAGCTGGTCACTATTGGAACGATAAGTACAACAATTGCCTAAAGAAATATAATTTCATTCAAAGCAACGCTGATAAATACGTATATACCGGGTATTGCGATGGATCGAAAGTTTATCTAGCGCTTTACGTAGACGACGGTTTGTTACTATGTCGCGAGCAAAATGTTTTGAATAAGCTTGTTGAGATTTTTAAACAAAGTTTTGACATCACAATTTGTCATTCAAATTTCTTTATTGGCATGAAAATCACTCGCAAATCTAATTTAATTTTCATTAATCAAGAAAATTATATAAACAAAGTTTTAACTAAATTTGATATGCTTGATGCAAACACCGTAAAAACCCCAGCTGATACAAATGAAAAATTAGTAAGTCCGATCGTTCCGAGTAATTTGAAAGTTCTATATCGCGAGCTTATAGGATCACTGTTATATATCACAATTATTTCGCGCCCGGACATTGCATCTGCAGTTGGAGTTTTAAGTAGATATCTTGATAATTACGACGAACCGCATTGGCGAGCAGCTAAACGTGTCTTGAGATACTTAAAAGGAACGCGATCGTTCGGATTATTATATCGTAAAGTACAAGGCAAAAGCTCACTGATTGGTTTTTCCGATGCAGACTATGCCAGCAATCTCGAGACACGCAGATCAACCAGCGGATATACGTTTATGTTAAATGAAAATTGTATCGTTTGGTCTTTGAGAAGTCAAGATTCTGTGAGCTTTACTACCACCGAAGCTGAGTACATTGCGGCATGCGAGGCATCAAAAGAAGCGATCTGGCTTCGTAAATTGTTAAGCGATATCAAGCATGGATGAGCTGAGCCTACTTAATTATTCATTGATAATCAAAGTGCAATTAAATTAACAAGAAATCCCGAATTTCATCAAAGAACTAAGCACATCGATGTTCGATACAAATTCGTATGCGAAAAAATAAGCGAAGATAAGGTTGATCCTTTTTATATTGGAATGAATGATCAGTGTGGTGATATATTTACGAAAGCGTTAAGTTATGAAAAATTTAATCTATTTCGATCGAAATTGAATGTATCTTTCTTGTAGGCGCATCAAAAACACTCAAATAGTGGGAATGTTGGTATAGGTATATTTTTGCGTTTTTTTGTATTACCAACGTTACACTCCGATCTATAGGAGTATCATACATATAGGAGTGAAGCACCTACAAGCCCGCGCGTGCCATGCTGCGATATTGCGGTACCTATACTAATACCTACAGATTCGTTGCGGCGCTCGACCTGTGAGCATCTTGCCCGCGTTTTTTCTTTTGTACACCAATACAGTTTATATAATCAATATACTTAATATATATTTATTTGGTCTGCCTCAAGTCTCTCATACCTATCCTCCTCGCATACCAACAGTACGACCGTCTCATCTCAGCTGTGTCGGCTTGTTTATGTGCGCGCCTGTGTGTGTGTGTGCTTGTCGGTCGGCGCCACTACTGACTGCCGAGTCGCGCGGCGCTTAGGAAGCCGCTGATTGGTTGGTGCTCGCTGAATTTTAGAAGGCAGGTATGTTGATGACATCTTTGGAGGAGCTGACGATTTATCCCAGCTTAACGTTCAGGCACAGCAACTGTCGAATCTCTGCAAGGCGGGTGGCATGCCCTTGGCTAAATGGCATTCGAACTCGCCAGAGTTCATCTACTCAATCCAGAGCACCTCTCAACCACTCTTATTGGATGATTGCGAGGCTAAGATTCTCGGATTTAATTGGAGGCCTCACCAGGATAGTCTATCTTTTCACTCTAAATTACCAGCAATTTCTCAACAGCCCACTAAAAGGATCATACTGTCAGAGATCTCTCAAATATTTGATCCCTTAGGATTCATCTCACCAGTTACAATCTTGGCAATGATCATTCTTCAGGAGCTCTGGATTTCGAGAGTTTCTTGGAATGAGCCTATCCCAGAGTCCTTATCTTCTAGATGGCTGCACATCAGAAGCGACCTCACTCATCTGAATGCCATCGCAATACCTAGGTGGTTTGGCACCGGCTCAGCAGTTACAGTAGAGCTGCATGGCTTTGCGGATGCCTCGCAGTCAGCCATGGGCGCTGTAATTTATTTTGTTGTTAAGTCGCACTTAACTCAAGCCTCAGTCTCATTTGTCTGCTCAAAAACTAAGGTTGCTCCACTCAAAAAATTGTCAATTCCAAGGCTAGAATTGACAGCTGCTCTCATATTGGCAAAGCTCACAAGATATGTTGTGCATCAAGTTAAGTTCACCGTAAGCAAGATTTATCTCTGGACCGACTCAACAGTAACTCTCTTTTGGCTTAGATCTCACCCTAGTAGGTGGAAATATTTCGTGAGAAATCGGGTCACTCAGATCATCGACCTTGTTCCGTCAGCTCAATGGAGGCATGTGCCAGGAAAGCACAACCCTGTGGATTGTGCGTCGAGGGGACTTCTTACCTCTCAGCTTGTATCTCATGATCTGTGGTGGAATGGTCCGGTCTGGATGACGTTGGATGACAGGGGATGGCTTGATAATCCAGACACCTTTCAGTTCGACGACTGTTCAGAGGCTCGTCCAACTGCAGTCCTTGTGGCCACTTCCAAGCCGTCAGATTTGTCATCTCAGCTGCTCAAATTCTGCTTGACGCTTCAACACCTATATCGACTAACTGCTACAGTTGTGCTTGCATGTGAAAAGTTCAAAGCCAAGCTCAAAGGTCAGACTCACTCTACGTCTGTTACGGCGGATCTCATAACTCAAGCCAAACTCTTCTGGATTAAGTCTATTCAAGCAGAGTTTTTCAAGGATGATATCTCACATCTCAAATCAAGTACTCTACCTAAAAGACATGTCTTCGCTTGGCTGATGGCCTTTGTCGATGGCAATGACATTGTACGAGTTGGAGGCAGACTCACACACTCAGCACTCAACACAGCTGCTATTCACCCAGCTATTTTACCTCGACACTTAAAGTTTACATCTTTAGTGGTCGAACATGCTCATCAGGTAACTCTCCATGGTGGTACTCAACTAACTCTTAGTCGCACTCGTCAGGAGTATTGGATCATTGGTGGAAGAGCTCCCATCCAATCCAGCATTCTTAAATGCGTCACGTGTGTAAGGTACCGTGCTCAACGTGCGCAGCAAATGATGGGTCAACTACCCGAGGCTAGAGTGACGCCATCGAGACCTTTCTCTCACACTGGTGTGGACTACGCGGGTCCACTTACCATCAAATCCTGGAAGGGTCGAGGCTCAAGGACGTACAAAGGCTGAATTTGCGTTCCAGTAACCTGGATTATTTCTGTTTAACTGAATTTAAAACAAATGTCTTTTGTGTTCATAATTAATAACGTTTATTAAAATACCTTATAACTTCAATAACATATATTTAAAAAGCAACATTGATGTAGTACCTGTTTATGTTGTTAAAACAATTTTTTTCTGACTGTAAAAAATGGAATACTATGGAATAGTATTTTAACGTTGAATATAAAATTTTTTACCTAACCTTTATTATATTTCAAAATTGTAAATTAAAATTGAAACGAAAATGAGCTTTAAATTATATTTTTTTAGTTGGTTATACTTAAATTTTGATATAACTGTGCAACTAACAATATTTTGAAACTTACTGTAATTGCCTGAATCAATGGTTTTTAAAAGAGGTTGTTTAAAGATTTTTAATGGTATGTCGCCTCATAAAAAGAAAAAGAAAAATAATACGTGAAAAAGCTTAATATACTCCATTGAAGATGAAACATTCCATGAAACAAAATTAATAAATTTTTCATTTCATAAGGCTGAACACATCTCAGAAAGCGACTAAAACAATTAATGTTCGTCAATGGTTATTCTTATTACAAATATAATACCCACTAAGGCCAGAAAAAAAGATAATAATCGATTGTGTATCTAATTCTTGGCCAAGCCAAAGAAGAGGCAAGTTGCAGTAGGGTCCTTTACGGCCAAGGTGCGTACCTTTTTTTTTTGTATTTACATTCTTGAAAAATTGCACTGTTCTGAACTTAAAAACTATAAAATTATGTTGTACAGAAACAGAAAATCCAAACTTGCTATGGATATAGGAAATAAATTTTGTAGTCCATGAAACAACTAACATTAAATAGTGCTATAGTAGCATTTTAGAGTTCTGTGTGTTGAGCAATGACCATAAAAAGGAACAGAACAGAAATTTTGCTATAGCTTTCCTTGAACTTTTGCTGTTTGTCCTACCTAAGATTCGGGTTCATATAAGAATTATTATGTTCAAAAGGGTTTATATTATATCTTATTAATTTTGCAGCAGAATTTATATTATTTAGTTGAAAGTAAGCTTAGATTAATTGTAGATTAATTGTAATTTCTCACCAGAACCTTGTTTTCTATCTTGTTATCTAATTTACCTTGATTATACTTCATTCACCTCGGTCTCGAGATTATATTGTGGTAGTTATCCTTTTGTCCACCAGAGGTCACAACTTTCGGAGCTAATAAAAAAAAAAAAGTGGGGAGGCCCTGGCTCTCGTACTTTCCCGCTACCAATTCCCATTATATCTTTTTGTTGTGTGCTAGAGGTTACACCTTCTTCTTTCCTCAATAAGTGTCATGGGCCAGAGAAAGGGCGATTTCCTGGACTCAGAGCCCCTGGAGAAACAAAGCAAACTTATATTTGAGCAGTTGACCTACCTCAACAGAGGGAAGGCAAACGATTCGGGAGATGATGACACTGGGTCAAGTGGAGAGGAATCCCCGGAAAGCTTCTCGGACAGGAATTTTGGCTCATCAGACGAGACCTCTCAATCCAAGGAACCTAACCAAAAGGGTATGAAGTTCCTTCGAGTTTTTCTTTATTCCCGTGGTTGACGCGCTGCCGGGGTGTCTCGGGTGCGTGAGAATAGTAGTGTTTTGTTTTCTTCTTAATAGTAAATATTGGCCTAGAAGCCTGCTCAGCAGGTTGCGCCTCTGCACGTGCTTCCATTCCGTGCTCTTTGTTGGCTTGAAATTTCTTGTTATATCAACGGCCTGATGTAAGCCTGCATGGCAGGTTGCGCCGTGACACGTGCTCGCATGCCGTGTCTACATAGCTTGTTCATAATAAATTACAACCAGATTCTCGTGCAAAGCAAATTTATTTCGTTTTCGGCCTATAAGCCTGCTCGGCAGGTTGCGCCTCATCACTCTCGCTCAAGAAAGTGGTTTTTTCTTTTTTTTCTTTAAGTAGCCTTTGGGCCAGACACTAAATTTTTTCACGAAATCGTACAAAAATTGCATTTGGCCCCCTTTTCCAGATGTCAAAGATTTCAACGAAGAGGTAAAAGTGCAGGAGAAAATTGAGAAGGAGATTCTCGAAATTATCGGAGATGATCCAGAAGCTCCCAAGACTTCGTCTCTATCTATTCACACGTCCTTATTAAAGAGATGGATTTTTTGGTACCAATATGGATGAAAGAAACCAGATAGAGACGATCTGTTAGCTAAATACGGCTCACCAGCTGGCCTAGAAGCCCCGTTAATAAATACTGTAAGTTAATCCGTTGAATCTTTCCGTGTAATCTATATTTAGTGCTTAGTTTTTTCCGTGTTTTATTTTCATGCGCTGATTTTCTTAGGAGCTTACTTCCAAGCTACAGCCAAGTGCGAAGAGTAGAGATGCAGCCATGCTCAAAAGACAGCAGGCAGCAGGAGCAGCCTTGAGTGCCGTGAGTGCTGTTTTGACTAGCCTTATGACAGACAAAGAGGGCATAGACAGATTAGATTGTATCGAAAAACTGAGTGACGCGGCTAAGCTCATTGCAGACTTGCTGTTCAGTTAAACCAAGTCATGCAGGGCTTTCATTTTTTCGGGATTGGAGAAAGAAACAAGAGCATTGCTGGACAGCACTAAAGTTGATAAATGGCTCTTTGGAGAAAAGCTAGGTGATAAGGTGGTGGAAGCCCAGAAAATAGAAAGGATCTCCAAATCTCTAGTCAGACCCTCGTCTAGCAACATTCGCCCACCACTCACCCCACGTTTTCCTTTAAACTCGAACGGTCTGCGAGTAAGATCACTCCCACCCTCCACAGGCCATCAACAGTACAACCAGCGGGGAGGCTTCAATTATCGCCTACCTTACAGGAATGCGCCACGCAATCAGCCGTTCAATCCAAGAGCGCAATACCAAAGGGGCAGACAGAGCAACTACAGCAACTACAGGAGGTAAAGAGTGTAGGTATTAGGGCTGGTAGGCTGCGTAATTTTATAGATGAGTGAAAAAAGATAACCTCAGATAACTTTGTTCTAAATTGTGTTAAGGGACTTCAGTTAAAGCTCGATAGCTGGGTAGTGCAAGATAGAATCATCTCACCCACCTTCTCCTCTAGTGAGAGGTTAGATGTGCAAAAAGCAATCAGTGACTTGTTAAAGAAGGGTGCTATCGAGGCAGTTGCACGAAAGGAGGGACTATTCTTATCTAGCTACTTTCTTGTTCCCAAACCAGATGGTTCGTTTCGTTTTGTTTTAAATCTAAAGAACTTAAATCGGTATATACCTACTCAACACTTCAAGTTGGAAGATATCAGAATGGCTACGCGTCTTGTTTCTAGGAGTTCATTTATGGGCAAGATTGACTTAGAAGATGCCTACTTTTCCGTGCCTATCCATAAGAATAGTCGTAAATATCTTTGTTTCTCCTGGAACGATCAAATTTTTCAGTTTGTATGCCTCCCTTTTGGGCTTAATATAGCGCCTTTCATTTTCACGGAATTATTGAAACCTGTGGTTGGTTATTTATGGGCAAAAGGTTTTGCTTCGGTTCTGTATCTGGATGATTTTTTGATTATAGCTAAAGATCAGAGAGGTTGCAGGAAAAATCTTATGGAAACAGTGTCTTTACTTTCATCGTTACATTTTTTATTTAATTGGCAAAAGACTTCTTTGACCCCTTCAGTTAGATGTGTTTTTTCGGGCATCATAATCGACTCGGATCAACAAATTTTAGAATTGCCTCCAGAAAAGAAACAGAGCCTCAATAATCTTATTAGTCAGTTGTTGAGACGAACGAATTGTAAGATTAAGGATTTTGCTAGGGTAATAGGTAAACTGGTGGCAGCAGCTCCAGCAGTTGAATATGGATTCGTCCACATCAAGTCTTTAGAAAGAGAAAAGACTTTAGCCCTGTATAGAAGAGGTTTTGATTTTGATAGTCAGATGGAAATTCCAAACTCAGTGTTAGCAGACCTTGTCTGGTGGAGCACCGCACTTCCAGTAGCAAAAAATAGGTTTCAATCATTCGATTTTTCAATGAAAGTATTTACGGATGCGTCCAACACAGGTTGGGGAGCGACAAATGGTTCTAAGGAGATCTATGGTCATTGGAAGGCAGTGGAAAGAAATTTTCACACTAACTATAAGGAGTTATTGGCTGTTAAGCTAGCGCTACAATCGTTAGCGAGTGATATTTCTAATTACCAGGTTTTATTAAGAATCGACAATACAACGGCTATCTTGTATGTTAATAAGATGGGAGGCGTTAGATACCCGAAATACAATGCGTTAGCGAGGGAAATATGCTTATGGGACGTTAAATAATATTAGATCAGCAATATCCTTAATATCGGATGCTAGATTGGGTCAGGACCATATGATTAGCAGATTTCTTAAAGGAGCTTACGCGCTGCGTCCTCCTAAGCCAAAATACTCGCAAACATGGGATGTGGCAATTGTCTTTAATTACTTGAAGCCTCTATTCCCTTTAAAAAGTTTAACATTAGAAGACCTTACTTTGAAAACAGTTATGCTCTTAGCTTTAAGTACGGCCGATAGGGCCCAAACGATCTCCAAAATTAAAGTTTCTAATATTTATAGCACACCTAAGGGCGTAGAGATTAGAATTGATGAGCGTATTAAGACTTCAGCCCCTGGGCGCTGTCAGCCTCTGCTATGCCTAGTTTTTTGGGAAGAACCGGGTCTATGTGTAGCGTCATCGCTGTTGTGCTATAAAAATATCACTGCAGCATTAAGGGGTGATACAGATTATTTTTTTCTTACAATAAAGAAGCCCCACACAGCGGCTTCATCTCAGACTATCAGTAGGTAGATAAAGACTGTTATGGCTAAAAGCGGAGTAGATACTGCCATGTTCTCGAGCCATTCAACCAGACATGCGTCCTCGTCTGTGGCCTTCAAGGCTGGGGTTAGTTTGGATACAATTCAAAGAACGGCAGGTTGGTCAGATTCGTCGGAAACGTTGGCTAAGTTTTATAATCGCCCTATTGTGCCTGATAGATACGAGTTTGCTTTAAAAGTTTCACAGACTAAAAGTCTCATTGTAAAAGTTTTGTACTGTAATGAATACCATTTTTGTAATAAAGATTCGTTGAAAGAGATTTTTTCCTGTTAAAATTGCTCATTCCTCTAAAAAACTACAATGTAATCTCGAGAACGAGGCGAATGAAGTATGATTAAAGATCAAACGAACTTACCTTTAAGTAAAGTATGATCGTAATTATACGGAGAGCCTCGTTCGAAGTGACTACAGTCCCTCCCATTTAAAAAAAAGAAAAAAAAAAAAAAAAAAAAAAAAATTCCACCCCTAGTTTTTGTTGTTTTTATATACTCGCAATTTTCAACAGACTCTCAAATAATAATGGGAATTGGTAGCGGAAAAGTACGAGAGCCAGGGCCTCCCCACTTTTTTCCTTTTATTAGCTCCGAAAGTTGTGACCTCTGGAGGACAAAAGGATAACTACCATAATGTAATCACTTCCAACAAGGCTCTTAGTATAATTACGATCGAACTTCACTTACAGGTAAGTTCGTTTGATCTTTAATTTTAAAGTAACAATTCTTTGCATCCACTTTTTTAGTGCATCATTAGTTCCATGGTTTTGTTCGTTGGTTATTTTTAGATTCATATGAAACTTATTGCATAACTTAAAATCTGTAATACAACTGTTTTTAGTGCTAACTGTTTCAAACGGTTTTGGTAATTGCAAAAGTTTTTTTCTGCTTATGCTTCTTTAAGAAATATACTGCTTGGCTTAAGTTCTTGGTAGTTTGGACGTAAGGATTGATTAGGGAAGTTTTGTCTTATAATAAGACCATTGTCTAATATGAAATTATTATTATTAAATATTTTTGATGTTCTTTTTTGTATTCCTTGTACTGTTTCTATGACGTTATTGTATGCTCCTTCTATGCTTGTATTTCATACTTCACTAAGCTATAAAAAAGACGATATGAATTTTTCCTAATGTATCATGATCTACGTACTTAGATATTTTTGTAAAAAACATAAATAAAATGTTTAGTTATTCTTATTATGTGTTTTCTCATCTCAAGCAATACTTTAAATTAATCTTAAGTACTTATTATGTTATACTCATTGTATTGTCTTGTCTTCTAAGGTTTTCTTTATATATCTCTGGATACTATCACAGTAGTTTCTAGAAGTCACGAACAATGTTTTTTCTACATTAAAAGATAGTTCGTTCAATGCTAGCCCAATAGCAGTAATATTAAGATTGTTTATTTATAAAATGATTATAAACAGAATAACACGTATTCTTAAAGAATCGTTTTTTAAGTTACGGTACACTATCCCTAACAATTTAAGAGTAGGCTAACGAATATAATTGCAAGAAAATCATAAATGATAAGTAAATTCTAAACATGTATGTTTATGGTAAATAAGCATAACCTTACAGAAAGTTTTAGCCTAGTTATTTATTTACTAAACGTAACTGAGTAAAAAACTAACACAACAAGGTGGACTTAATACATCGAAAACTAATCAAAACATATATCTTCCTATATTATATACTCGTGAAAATTAGAGCAAGGTTTTGCTCCCCCAGGTCCCTTCCCGACTCCCCCCAGCTCCCCCTCAGCTTCCCCAAATATAATGTAAATATATTCGTAAAGCCTTATATATTAACTGTTACAAGTGGTTTAATTTTCACATATAATTTTATTTGACCATAACAACAAATTTTGTTACAATTATTTTACTTACGATGTTTACTTTGATAATATACTATGAAATGTCTTTTAAGGTGATCTGCTCTTACATAACCTTTCCCACAATTTTGACAAATATTTTTTTGAACCTTTTTTTCATGACTTTTTAAATATCTCTGTAAGTAAAAATTTCTCTCAAAATTTTTTTCGCATTTTATACACTTAAAATCTTTTTCGATGTTTTGGCATTCCTTTGTGTGACGCTAATAGTTTTTCCTGTCTTATATTATAATGCTACACAGATAACAAAAAAAATTTTTTTTTGTGAATTTTTTCGTGCGATGATAGACACTCTTAATTTAAAAATTTTGAGTAACTTTTGTCACACTTCCAAAATTTTGCATCTATGATGGTGTATCTGAAATTATCTTACAAAAAACAGATTGTTTATGATTACATTAATCTGGGTACTAGACGGTACTGAAATTTGCTTTTTTGATGAAAGATAAAATTTGCAAGAAAGTATAAAAATAGTAATAAACTATAAATAGTTTCTTTGTTACTCTTAAATTTCATTCCAAATAATATTTTTTATTTTAAATTTGTTTTTTGATTTAATTTGGATGTTAATTTTTTTTGGGTTTCTACATCTAAACAATGCAACACATAATTGCCCATGAGAAAATAATGGTTTTCTAAGGTATAATCCTTTCTAAGGCATCAAACCTTAAACCTTGAGATTTATTGATAGTCATACAGAAAAAGCTAAGGTAAATGTAAATGGTTTTCTGTACAATATAACTGGTAGTGAAAAAGAATTGTTTGTTTGTAGTGTTATACTTGGAATAAAAACTTTATTTTCTTTTTTTTACCTGTAATTATTTCAGCTTTGATGTTGTATTTCAATAATTTTGTAATTTGTAATCTTGTACCATTGCAAAGTTCTTCAGATATGTTTAAGTTTCGTATCAACATAACAATAGTTAATTTTTCAATTTAATTCATGTGGAGAAAGACCTTCTTTGATACTATTTAAATATTCTGTAGGAAAATTAATATAAATATTATCGTCTGCTTTATCTCCTCCTTTGTAAGTTGCTTTATCAATATTGTAGTACGTTACTAATGTTCCTACCATATTATTAAAAATTTTTTTGTTAAAAAAATGAGTGTGTTCAATGTAAGATGTTAATATAGCTTAACTTATGAAATAATTATCATCATTATTGAAAATTTTAGAACGTACATCATTTGTTTTCCATGTCTAAGAAATTATAAAATTTTTAATTTTGCCTACTCTTATATCCAGTAGCAATGAAGAATATTCTTTATTTATTGAACGTTTATCATTTTTTGAATCAAAAATATTAAATACAGGCCAAAAATTGGAAAATTTTATGGTTTTTTAAACAATAGTAATTTTGCTTCCGTTTTTTACTACTGGAAAAATTTGACGAAAGTCTCTACATAAAATTATTATTTTATTCCCTAAAGGCTTATTACTACTAGATAAATCTTTTGAAGTCCTATCAACGATTCTTTACGCTTCTTTTGGTATCATAGAAGCTTCATCCCAAATAATTACTTCTACATTATGTAATTTTTGCTTATCTGGCTTAAACTGGAAGAATGCACTCTGTATGGTACTTAAGTCTAAAGGAAGTCTGAGAGTTCTGTAAGTGGTCATTCCCTTTGGACGCAGAACAGAAGCAATACCTGTCCAAGCCATTGTAAAAATTTTTTTTCAATTGATATGAAATAATAAATTAATGTTTTGAATAGAAAAGTTTTTCCAGATCCACGAGGACCATCGATGGAAAAATTTTTTTTTTTTAATTTTATTATTTCTTGAAAAATTCGACGTTGATCATGACTGAGTTGTGAAAACATTTTATGGAATTTGTGTTTACAAAATATTTTATCATTATTGTGAGTATCAATTTTTTTTTTCATCGTTTCTGTTAGTTCTGGTAAACCAAAATCCTTACAAGACATATTTCCAGAATTAAAACTTCGTTTCGATGTAGAAGAGCCTAATTTTGATTATCTTTACAATCTCTAATGAAAATTTTTTGTATTTGTTCCAAACAATATAACCAAAAAAATTTTCAGACATAATAAACCATGCGAAAAATTTTCACAGTTGAAAAGGCAGCATAACTTTACATGCTCCTTCAAAAATTACATCGTTTTGAAAATCGTGTTCTACTAATCCCATAGAAATAGCTGTTATTAGTCAGGGAAAATAAAAAGTGATTGTTAAAAATTTATGTAATTAATTATGAACAATATACATTTTTTACATATATAAATTTTAAGTAACAATCAATATAATTCGGGTTTTTTTCCATACTTCGTAAATCTCATTTGCAATCACGGAGATGAGTGCGCAGAGCACGCAGGGGGCATATATAAATATAAGAGCTTAGAAATATCTATTGACACATACAAGATAGACAGCTAATGTTAAAAAGGGGTCCACTAGAAGAAATAATAAAGCTCACCAACAAAAAGTCAAGGGCACATCTCTCTGTCTATATAAACTTTACCACTTTTATTTAAAATTAGCAGCTTGTTCTTCATATTTTCTTATAAGCAGACCAGTAATTATTCTCCAGCGTAGAAAATTCATTCCCGAGTTTTTACGAAAAATGTCATAGTCTTCCGAGTTCTGTAAAATATACTTTAACATGTTATTTTTATATTAAAAATTAATTTTATCATTTTTTTAGGCTTAAAAAAATATTAATACAAACCTTATTTTGAAAAAATTATATTTATAACACAATAAAAGGGGAGGTTGGCGCGCGGAGCACGCAGGAGGGTGGAGCCCCACTAGTGTATATATATATATATATATACATGTGTGTGTATATATATTTACGGACCCAATAAAAAGATATTCAAGTAAACACACGCATGCATTTTCGTGTTTTTTGTTGAAAGCATAGAAAAGCATCAATTGCTGGCATTTTGAGGTTAAGTGCAAACTTTACATGATCATTTCTACGAAGTTTTATATCAGATATTATGATCTAAAATTTTGAATCAGTACTTAAATTGACTCAATAAACAATATTTACAAATCATCATTTGAAATTTCAGCAGTATTGATAACTGTCAACTTGATAGTCATACTTTTGACTCTGAAATCACTAAAGAACCTCCTTAAGGTACTGATTCATTTCATGCTTGGCCTTATCCTAAGTGTCTCATGTAAAAATATTATGCGTGTCATTAGCGCACGAAAAAAGAGAGCCATAAGGCATAGAGATTACGTAATTATTGAAGTAAATAATAAATAGCTGTTGACCTGAAATAGTTGCAAAAACTGAATATTCAAGGTACGAAAATCTCTATTGGCTTAATTTATTCTCTTTTTTTGTATTCTGTTGCTAAGATAGCTTCTTATGAGTTCGTGTGCTGTACATCTAATACCATAGCTATGATAAACCGTCTTGAAAGCCTTTGCTAGATCTGTGAAATATATAGCTATTGGCTTAGTTTGGTCCGAATTTTTTGTAAATATCCTTGCAAAGTTTGATATTCGTGAAATTTGTCTAAAGTAAGTCACTCCTTGATTGCTTCCATATTTTTAAATATGTATTTCTTCAGCTTCTTTTGAGGCGTAAGGCTATATTGCTTGTATAATACAAAAAATAAAGATATGAGTAAAAAGTTTACTGTACTAAGACAGTGAAATTAGCACCATAAAATTGATTCCATCCGTCTCATCATTTTTCTTTTTAAGTTCGTGTATTGTAGTTTGTACATTATTTACATTATTAGGTAGCTAACAAATTATTTCTTTGTATACTGAAGGTAGACGTCTTACTAAATCTATTAGTGTCGTCATCTTATTACTTGAATCTTCATCCATACTTCTGATGCAAGTATTAAAATAATTTGTCTTCTCTGTTCCATCGTGTAATAATTTTTTGGTTTTATTGTATATCCTTCGTATTGCTCTATTGCTGTCTGGTAATTTTTTGTTGACTTTCGCTTTTATAATTTTTATCTAATTGTGTGGCATTATTGCAGTTTATATATAAAATTTTTTTTCATGTTCTATTATTGCGTCTTTTATTATTTCGTTGATGACTTAAACCTTCTTCTTGTATTCTATTTTTAAATATATGTTATCTTCGTCATTCTCCATTTTTTGTACATTTCTTTTTGTGTGCAAGATGTAATTACTGCTTGACTAATCCATGTTTTACTTGGTTTCATATAATGAACTCTTTGCCATTTGTGTTCGCTTTACCATTTCTATTACTTATGCAATATTGCCCGTATAAAATGAAGGTATTTATTGTTTTGTTTAGCTCAGTTATTCATACTGCTATATTTTAATTATTAATTTGAGCGATTTAATAAGGTTTTGTTTAATTAATTAAAATAAGTTGCATAGTGTTTTAGTTTACTTCTTCAATCATAGAAGGATAAAGTCTCATGAATCCAGTCAAGTCTACTTGAATTCAATTTTGACTTTTACGGTGATGAAGTCATAGAAATTTTTTAATTTTTCAATCTCAATTAAACGTTTGATTCATTGATTTTTGCTTGTTTTTATTTTATTTTAATGGACGTAAATAATGTTGAAAATTATTTTGTTAAAGCCGAGGTCAAGACCTAAAATTTGCTTCTTTTAATTCTTTAGGTGGTTGTGGACCAAAGTTATTGCAGTTCTTGTATCAAGTATTAATCAACATCTTTGTTGATTATTTTTAATAGTAAATAAAGTAATAAAGTAATTTATAGGATGAACATTGAGTTTATAAATAAATATCATTCAAAATAACGTCCAATGGTGGTACTGTCAAATTTTGTATTTATTTAAAAACAACACGACGTTTTGGCGGTTTGGACAATGTCCTTCCCCTCATCAGGTACAAAAATCTCTGACTCTTATGAAAGTGATGAAAAATCGTAATTTTATTGTAATTGTCATTAAAATTTTACATCCCTTTCATAAGAGTCAGAGATTTTTGTACCTGATGACGGCTGGGACATTGTCCAAACGGCCAAAACGTCGTTTTGTTTTTTAATAAATATAAAATTTGACAGTACCACCATTGGACGTTATTTTAAATTAGTAACCAACTGTCATTGGACATCTTATTTTAAAAGAAATATCATTTTACTGTTTAATTATTAATTTCTACAATTTTATAATACAAGAGTCACTATCGTTTAAAAATTTTTTGCATTCTATAATAGCAGAATTGATTGGTCAAAAAAAATGATATTACCTTGTCTGTTTCAAACTTTTTACAAATTTAAATCGTTTTGACACTTTTTTTTCTCTTACTAAGACTTTTAGATCTGAAACGTGGGAAAATCTACAATGTCATCAATTATTTATTAAACTAAGAATAATTTTTTTACTTTTACTGAAAATTAGTACATAGTACAATCACACGTAATAGTACAAGGATAACGTTACCGAAAAATTACAGCTATTCAACGATCATTTTTATCAAATACACTACATCAATCGATTCCTACTACAACTCTTTGTCACCATTGTCTGCTGCTCTCACGCAACGTACTGCTTCGTATCCATGGGTGCGATGCACTTTTTTCTAGCAAAAAGAGAATGTGTCATTCCTAAACTGGCGGCGGGGGAACGGCAGGGGGAAATTGTTGACTCTCACAAGTAAGGTTAGGTTAATTATAATTCATAAGACTGTCTGTGTAGTAAAATGACAGAGCTAGTTAAATTAAAATATTTTTTTGACCGCATACTCATCTCACATAGACATGCTGAATTGAAAACAGCGCTTATATGTATTAAATAATAGATGTACATTAAAATGAAAATTACTGATAATAGAAAAATAAATAGTTCAACAATAACTTTTTTTTTATAAATGACTTAAATATGCCTTTTTTAATATGTTTATTGTCACAACAGTTTTATCAATATCTGATTTCATTATAAAGACTTTGGGATTGCAATAAGATCTCACAATTTTTTGCAACATTACATTGTACAAGTGCCTGTGATAGCATTGAGGAAGCAGCTTAGCGGGCTTCTCGTAAGGGTTCACTTGAAGGCCTACACATTTTAACAGCTAATGAAATGTTTGAGTACTTAGATGAAGGTTTGAGGTGTAAGGTACATTATATTGATTCGTACAATAATTCTTACTACGTAACTTTGTCTCATAGTGATTCTCAAGGTTAATACGTATCATAAAATATTTTCTCTCATAATAATTAAAAGGATAAAAAAGTATATTATTATATACGCGTACCTTAATTAAAGTAAGTCAAAAGATTTATTCTTACGTATCATGCAAATAATCATAAATAATTTGACGAAGCTTCCCAACATCGTCACCATGTTTGTTTATTCTCAATTAATAAATAATTGACGACAGTTCAGATTATTCTATGTTTAAATATCTTGCTATCATCGAATGCAACATATTTTCAAACGATAGTGACTCTTGTATTATGACGTTGTAGAAATTATTAATTAAACAGTAAAATGACATTTATTAATAAAATTATTATAAACTCTATAAATCACTTTATTACTTTATTTACTGTTAACTATGATTTTTTATAGTTAACAAAGATGTTAATTAATACTTGATATGAGAACTGCGATAACTCTGGTCTATGACCACGTATGAAGAATAAAAAAAAGGCAAATTGTAGGTCTTGACCCCTACTTTAACAAAATAATGGTAACATTATTAATGTCCTTTGAAATACAATAAAACGAGCAAAAAGCAATAAATGAAACGTTCAATTGAGAGTGAAAAATTAGAAAATTTCTATGACTTTATCACCGTAAAAGTCAAGATTAAATTCAAATAGACTTGACTGGATTAATAAGACTTTATTTTTCTATGTTTAAAGAATATCTCTGTTAATTGTCAGGTAAAAAAAAAGTATGGAAAGATGTTATTAAGGTTTGAAAATCGTAAAAAACAATATTTTTCGAAAAATCGACATCTTTTATCGTCCATTCCTCAGCTTCATTTGGATTTTTTTAAGTTTAATAATTAAGCATTTTCTGCGTCTTGAAAAGACAAAAAAGATTCTTTTCACAGGTTTACAAAATTTTGAAAAGCAGTCAAAGTTATGAGTATTTAAATATAAGCTTAAATTACAAAAAAAACCGTCGTACCTTTTATGATCGTAAGGGTTTTTGGGTTATTGGTTATTGGGTTATTAAGGCCTGCCTTAATATGCTAGGCCTCAAGATTCAAGAAAAAATTGGCTCTCAATATACTACAAGAAACTTAACGAAAAATATGTCAAAAATATGTAAAGAATGCGAAACATGCATAAAGAATAAAACCAGAGGGTCCTTGACTACTGTTGAACCCTGCTTATTCTACGTGGGATAGCCATTGGCCACCTTGTTAAGCGGTCGATTATGGTCAGGAAAAATTGTGCGCCTTGTGACATAGACAGCTCCACGAGGTCAAGGTGTATATGGTTGAAGTGGGCTGACAGGGCGTCGAAGGTGTCAAGGGCTGCTCGGTTGTGCAGGTCCACCTTAATCTTCTGACATGGGACATATTGCTGAGCCCACCAGGCTTCATCTTTTCAAATCAAAGGCCAATAGCATTTCTGAGCTACTTCTTTACTAGTGGTCCTGATGCTGGAGTGTGACAGATTGTGGACGAACTCGAACGCAGTTTGGTGGAAAGATGACAGAATGTAAGGACTGACGTAACTTAATGAGGCGTCTGCATGTATGCTGTGCCCCTCGCTTTCCAGGGCCTAAAGAGTGGAAAACGAGTTTTCTGATAAGTTTTGGAGCTCTTCGTTGGTGCTCTAAGCTTCAATGCAATGGAAGCTAGATTGAGGACACTAGGCCTCTGCTTTCGTGAGCGCGCCCACGATGATGTTTTTCTTGCGCTTCATGTAGACGAGTCTTGTGTTGTGCTGCAAGACGTAGTCAAGGTGACATGCTAACTTTAGTGAGGCCTTGTCGGCTGGCTGCTGGTGTACTAGAGTAAACGGTTAATGGTCTATGTTCGTGATGGAGACCCTGCTTTTGAAAAAGTGTCAGAAGTGTTTAGTGGCTGCGTTGATGGCAAGCAGCCGCTGGTCGTAGGTTGAGTATTCCTGCTCCACTGGTGATAGTTTTTTCGAGAAGAACTCGAGTGGTTCTCAGGTACCTTTTGGATGCTCTAGCTCGAGTGCCACTCCAACGGCTACCAGATGTGTTGGTTTTTGAGGGCCAATGCGGCATTGGGACGGAGAAAATCCGTGGTGGCTACGTTGGCGATCGTGGTCTTAGAGCTTGTGACGGCAGTTTCGGCTTTAGGTCCACACTAAAAGATGACTTTCTTCTACTTTTCTAGAAGACTCTTAAACAGATCGCTCAGCAAAGCAAGGACGTTGATGGCATGGAGGATGCACCTCTGGTAGTACTTAAGCATCCCCAGGAAGCAGTGAAGTTGTGGCGGGTGGCTGAGCTTTGGGAAGACCTAAACTGCTTGAATCTAAACCAGGGGAGTTGGAAAACCTTGTCTGTGATAGTGTAGCCCAGAAAGGTCAACTTATCCTTCTCAAAAGTGTATTTATCGGGGTTTATACGCAGTTTGGCCTTGCGCAGAGTTGTGAATAGGATCATAAGGTGCTGAAAATACCACTCATGGTCCAGGCAGAAGATCAAAAAGTTATCCAAGTAGGCCTCCACGTAGGGCAGATTCCAAAGCTGATTATCTATAGTGTGCTACGACGACTGGGCAATGTTGTGCTGGCCCAGTGACGACCTTGTAAATTAGAACAGGCCATAGGGTGTGTGTCATAAGTCACGATGGGTGATGGATTTGCCTTTGGAAAGATGGATATCTCGGATTCCAAAGCGATAAGAAAGAGTGTATTTGACAAGCTGTCGAAGACTTGCAGGTGTTTGGAGTCTGGAGCGGATTGTACCACCATTGCTGTCTGCTTCAGAAGTGATCCACTGAGTTTTCTTGGGCTGTGATAAAGGTGCAAGGTGGCTCACAGTGCGTGTCTTTGGCGCCGAACCTTTAGTGGTACCAGCAGAGGGCTGCATCGGTGGTTGTGACTGGTTGGCCCTGGATTTTGACCTGGACCTGGAGCGTTGACGTTGCCAAGGCTGGTGGCCACTATTATTGCTTTAATTTTTAAGGACTACCATACTCAGCTGACTAACCTGGAGAGAGAGATAGAGAGAGAGAGAGCTACAGCCTGTGGTACCAGAGTGTCGTTAGCTGTCGGGGGTGCAAAGCTGAGGGTGCAAGTCCACCTGGGATGAAGACGTTACCGTTAGACTGGCTGTCTAAGCGAGGACAAAGACGCTGGGATAAGACTTGATCAGCACGTCTACCGCTGAGTTGAGTTCCTCAAAGGTCAACGATTTGAGGACCTTCAAAATCCTATAGATATGCGGGGGTGTAAGGTGAAGCCACTTTATCTTCAGCAACTCCTTGCTGACTAAGTTTCGGGTGGTGGTATGCATATACCGTAGAGCTGTGAAGGCGTCTTGTCATCAAGCTCCAGCTTGTTGAAGAGGAGGTCAATCTGTTTGTCCTGAGATGTGGCCATGTGGTCGGGAATGTCCTTCTTCGAGTTCCTGAAGACATCCAAGTCAGGCCGGCTGAACAGCATGTCCATCAAGTCGGAGATGGCCATGGCATTGAGAGAGGAAACGACGAGGTCGTATCTTTCTCTGTCGCCTCAGACTACATGCGTATTGAACGAGGATTCCACGAGCAAGAACTAGGCACACGGGTTAGATGACCAAAAACGGGGCAGGTTGCAGTGGGTCCTGCTTGCAGGTTACTGTGGCGTTAGCAGCTAATCATCACCGGTGCCATTATTGATCATGTTGGCGAGCGTCTGTTCTTGACAGTTGATCTGCTGGAGCTGTTGATAAAGGAGCCACTCTTCTTTGGCTTGTTGTCGTCAGCGGATACGCTTTTTCCGTGTGTTTAGGTGTCCTTCTTCAGGGGCTTGCTTCTCGCTGGAGATGTAGCCGTTGCTGTCACTGGCCAGCTTCAATGCTAAGGCGCCCACAATAAAAAATCTGAGAGACTGTAGTTTGACATGGGGTAGACCAACAGCCAGTGGATTAAGTGGCCTGCTGTCAGTTTAGTGACTTGAATTGCTTGTTGTAAGGTGTCGTGTGGGAGCAAGTGAGAGAGTGATGATGATGAAAACAATTTAATGATGCCAAGGTTTAATAAACCGTATGGTAATGAAAAAAAAAAATACATAAATTTAGAAATATTAACAATATATTAATTCTAACATAAGTATACATAATGACTGTTCCTTGAATATATATCAGCTATTTGAATAATCTAATTGACACAATTAAAGTAATAATCAATATAATATAAATTTATTGTATGTCTTATAAATAAGCCTGTGTATGTATATTTTAATAAATATGTGTATCATTCAGTTTCAAACAAATGGTTGAAAAGCGCAGCCTTAAAAGATTCGTAGGTGACCCTCTGTCTCACAGACCCAGGAGTCTCCCCCCAGAATTTCAAAGCACTTATGACAAAAGATCGCTCATACGTGACCATCCGTGCAAAAGGGATAAACAGGCCCGCAGTGTCACGCCTGGCAGATCGCCTCAAGCCCTCAGTCTGCGCAAAAAGGTCTGCCAAATATTCTGGTCTCCCTGAGGTAAGCAACCGATAAACCATATAACCCAGAAAGTACCTTCCCCGGGCCCCAACAGTCAGCCAACCCTGCCACCGATGAAACAACCTCATTTGGACATCGCGGCCTACCTTGAAAATAAATCTCACCACTGTATTAAACAGTCGGTGTAACTTAAGTTGTAAATACTTTGAAAGATCGAGATAAGCCAACGACGCGTAATCGAAATGAGGCAGCACAAGCATGGCCACCAGCATTTTCTCTAATGACCACGACAACGAGCCCACCCTAAACCGGAGCTGATGCAATGCACCATGGACAACTGAACAGACCCGAGAAACCTGAGAGTTCCAAGTGGGATCGTCTGTAAAATGAGGCCCAAATTCTTAACCAACTTAACGAAAGGCACCACGGTATCATGGACAACTATTGGTGGTATAGCTGAACGATCGATCGTTCTCAGCAACTGAGACGTTGCCAACAATTGCGCCTTAATCTTGGAAGAATCAAACGACAGTCCATGATTTACAGTCCAACAATCGATGGCACTAATATCTAAATTAAATCTCCTAATAGTATCTGGGATATTACCAGGCAGGCAATGAATGTATAGCTGCAGGTCGTCTGCAAAGAGCATAGCTTTACTGTAATCAAGGCAAGAAATGACTTAATTAATGCAAACGAGAAACAGTACCGGGCCAGGCAACGACCCCTGAGGGATTCCTGAGGTAACGCCACAGGGCCCAGCCATGCTCCCGCCCCCACTTATTACCGATAGAGAACGTCCCGATATAAAATAATGTACGAAGCGAATTAAGTCAGCGGTAAAATTTAACTGTTTAAGCGCTAATAAGAGTCTAAGATGGTCCAAAGTATCGAAGGCCCTTCTGAAATCAAAGTATACATAAAAGGTTATCATCCCCCCATCCATACCCCAATGGATGTCATCCGACACCCGCAGCAGAGCCGTCTGGGTGCTGAAACCACGCCAAAAACCCGATTGAAAAGGTGACAGAAGTGAAGCAGTTTCCAAGTACTTATAAATTTGCTTGGCCATCAAGTGGTCCAGCACTCTACCAAAATAAAGCAGGTTGGCCACCAGGCGAGTTTCCGAGGGACTAGAGGGATTTTTAACCTTCGATAATAGCACAATACTGGAAATCTTCCATAGATCTGGGTATGTATGGGTGATCAATGAGGTATTAAATATATAAACAAGAAAAGGTGGTATAATGGAAAGTACATCTTTAAAATAACACAGCGATAGGCCATCATTACTCTGACTCTTTGCCTTTGAGAGATAATGCAACATCGCCTGCCGGACCTCAATCTCGGTAAATTGGCGAAACCCGAAACTATCACATGAAGCATCATCCACAATACAATCGAGATCTTCCATAGAGCATGGGGCATGAGCACGCGTGACAGAAGAATAAAATCTCGTCAATAACTCGAGCAAAAAATTGCCCGCCTGCGAGGAGGGCCCCCCAGCAACAAGACCAAAGCGGTGCAGAATGTGCCACGATGTTTGCGGAGAAGCAGCCCCCGACAACGCTTGGCAAAGATATGTCTCCCTAGCGTGCCGAATTTCGGCCTTCACAAGCCTGCGAAGCGCTCTATATTCCCGCAGCAAATCAGCATCGCCAGTGCACCTCGCTCTCCGATACATGCGATCGCGAGTCCTACAACGATTTCTCAAGTCATACGTAAACCAGAGCGCAGGAGGCCTGCGGTAATGACAAACACGAAGAGGAGCCATAGAGTCCAAAAGACCAATTGCGATTTCCCGGAATCCTGCAAGAACGCTGTTTACATCGCCACTGTACAAAACGCCTGACGCCCGGTCTATAGCCGTGGAGAGTTGAGTCGAGAACCGTTCAGCCGAAAAATGTCAGAAATCGTGCAGCCTTCTAACCGCCCTGATCTCGCGTGCCACCTTAATTCTGTAGTCTACATAGATATAATCGTGCTACGACACTATTTTATCCTGGGAATCAACAACGATACGGTCTATGCAAGTGTTCACGACCCCCCGATGATGCGTAGCTGCAAACTCCACCAAAATCAATGAACGATCCATAAGGATCCCACGAAGATGAGACGAATAAAAATCTGTACTTTACATATCGATGTTCAAATCACCCGCAATGACCACATTCGAGTAACATGTAGAACATCTTTTGAAAGCTTCAAAAAATTTCGAGAGTATTTCCCCCTTAGAACGCCTATATACCACTGCCAACAAGAGCTTTGGTGACAATAGTGAAGACAACTCGACAAACATAAATTCATTTTCATTTACCGATGATAAAACTAAGAAGTCCAACACTTTGCAATGGATTGTATCTCTGACATAGCAAGCCACACCACCACCCTGAACATACTCTCTCTTACCAGTGTTTGATTTTGGAGAGCGGTCATTACGCAATAGGCGATACGATGGAATTAAGTATAATGACGTGTCGCGTGCCAGGGTAAGCCACGACTCGGATATAGCCAATACATCAAGATCTAACTTATTAAGCAGCCATATAATCTCATCCATATGTGCCCCCAGGGAGTTCGCATTTACATGTGCAATACGCAAGTAAGTTTGCAGGCCGGGGACAAGACGGTGGAACCAAAGATCAGTATCACTTTTGCAGCAATTTGAGGTAAGGAGCAACCCATGGATTGTTTAACTATGCTCTGAGACTCCAGAAGGCCAAGAACACCGACACGCTTGGTGAGAGCCAACCCAGGCCCCAAAAGGACGGTGCGTCTAAAAGACAAAACTCCAATGGAGGTATAAGTAATCTCATTAAACAGAAAATAAACAAGAGCACCAATAGGTAAATGTTCTGCTACGCACCACCAGAGAGAAAGACTTGTTACAAGCCACGGTGCGCTGTCACTGTCTGCTTTTTTGTGTATAATGCTGTTATATGGCTGCAAAGGCATGTAATATGATGTACTTTCTCTTCTCTTCCGGTAAGGTTTATTTTACTATTGTTACCTTAAGCGGTGGGTGAACAGAGTGCTTGGTTATCAGCACTAATTGGTGCTCACTAATGATACAGTGTGAGAAAGAGAGTGAGAGTGGCTACCATCGAGCACCATAAAGTTCTAAGAACAGGGGGTGGGGGAGCGGGTACAAACGTACACGTAGGAAATCGAAATGTATAAAAGGTTCCGGGCCCTTTTGTTACATGAGGTTGGCGTGAATGCTGTCGATGGCACCAGCTTTAGCGTGAGGTAGAGAATGGGTGACAAAAGAGATGCGATCTTTTGAGTGAGGATGGTGAGGCACGGATGACCAGAAGCGTGGAAAGCACGAGACAGGTGTCATAAGATGGATTGAACAGCACTTGTCACATAATATAGTGACTTTTTGCTACTGTGCACTGACGATCGAAGTAGTTGCTATCCTCGTTTTTTTGCTGGCTTTTATAGTTGGCAAATGCGTGCTCTAGGACTCACTTGAAAGTTGTTTTTCCCTGTTTGTAGAATGTTTTTGCGAAGAAGGTCACCACTTCGAGAAAGCCAGGGTATGGAGGCAAGCGGGCACAGGTCAAAGAATGCACGCGACACTTTTGTGTTTAAACTGTAAAGTAACTTTTATAGATATAAGACTAGCATAACTCTAAGGTTGGAATAACGTTTCAAACGTTTAGCACGAGAACTAGACTGAAGGTGAGAGCATAAGTTAGCTCGTGAGACCAGCTGCTGCTTCCGATGGTAGGCAAGTGAGGGTGCTGTCGGAAGCTGCACATATCTTACGTGATATGTTATACCTAAATGTACTGTTAAAATCTTAACATTTTAATGACATGAAAATAAACGCATTAATCTTGTTAATTTAAGAGAAAATAGACGGAAATCTAAAAAAAATTTTTTTAATACAATTTTTATAGCAAATCAGTTATAATGAACATCATAAGAATACTGTTAATATTTTGTAGCAAAAATAAGGTAAGTACATCTATATAAAAATATCTTTAAGAACTTTTTAAAAGTGTAGAGCCCTACTCATTTATAGATATTTTCCTATATCATATTGTTGTTTGCGTCCAGCATTTCACTCAACGTCTTACTGACCTCCACCTACCCACAACAGACTTTCACAAACTTTCCCTAAATAAAGTAAATTAAGTCTTTTTCTGTACTATTTCAACATTTGACATTTTTTTCAGACGTAACTGCCCCTTGCCTATCCCCAAAACCTTCTTACATACCTGTTACTTACGCCTTCATCAATTTCTCTTGACCTTCCATAGTCACTGACCTCCCCCCCTCTTCTGTAGCCCACCGTTGGCCCCTCATACTATTTTATTTGAATTATGATTGACCCCTACTTACGTCACAAGACTTTGGTATTCTTATGTAAGGAAATTAATGCACAACTTACGTACCTTAGACGTAGACTATTATTATTAAAAAGCTATAACTGTTAGCTTCCTGCTGATAGTGTCAACTAAATACCACTTACCTAGTGGCATTTGTCTGCGTTACTCAACACCTATATGTGTATATACGTACTAGTGAAATACACCCTCCTGTGTGCTATGCGCACTTACTATCCGTTAATAAAATGAAGACTTTGACATAACTATAGACTTACAAGTAAAAACGAAAAGTTTTGAAATGAAACAAAATTTTCGCTCAGTTTATCAGAAATATTTAAAATGACATAATGTGGAATAAATATAATAAATTTTTTATAGAAGAATTTGATACTGACAAAGATAATTTCTTTAACCAAATTTAAGAATTAGAAAACAAATCATGTAAATCTTTTAACTTAACTTACCTATACAGGAAAAAAGTAGAACTTAAACAAGATATTATTAACGTCTGATGCCATGTATGTAAATTTATGTTATGATCAGTAAATATTTTTAAAAAGTCTATACATACTGGAAGATAAAATTTATTTCTTAGATGGCCTTGGGGGTTCAGAGAAAACTTATTTATACAAAACATAAATTTAATATTATATTTCTAATATTAGAAAAATTCTATTACTGGCCTGGCCTATATTACTGGTATTGCATCAATATTACTTCTTAAAGGAATGACTTGTTATAAAACTTTTCAAGTACCTTTATACTTAAGTAATACTGGAAAAGCATGTAAAAAATTTTTTAAAAAAAGTAAGAATTACAAGAGGTGTGTTTGATCATTTTGGATAAATCGTCAATTATTCTAAAAAAAACTTTAGAAATAGTTAATAGAACTTTTCGTAACTTCTGAAATACGGAAAAATGCTTTGAGAATAAATTAATTGTCTTAGGTGGAAGTCTCGGGCGGATTCTTCCATTATTAAAAAACCGTCACAGATAGCAAATTATAGCAGAAACTATGAGGGTATTATTTATATTAATATACTTTTCAATTTTTTAGTAAAAAAATATTTCTATCGATAATAAGTTATTTTAATAATAACTTTCAAAAATCATAAAAGGAGAAAGGGATACGTGTAGTATTCTGAAAACATGGGTTATCGGCGATCTTAGTTCAAAAATATATGATAAGTAAAGCTTTGTCTGGCGTCACGAGGAAATTTATTTTAAGTGGTGAATTTTTTTTTTTTCCTAAAGTATGGATGAATGTTTTCTGAAAAAGAAGGAATGTCACTAATCGTATTTCATAATCAATTTTTAAAAACGATTCTACGCAAACAGTGAAAGTGCAGTGAGCAACAAGAAGAATCTTGGTGAAGCAGTGAAAGCCCTGACAAGATAAAAAAAAAGTGAACTGGGGCAGTGGCGCTGGCAGTAAAGAAGGCTAGACCTAATATTAATTGGGTTGAAGTAGCATACAAGTGAGACGGATGTTTTCTTTATGTATGGTTAATGGCTGTAATGATGTGGCACGTGGTCTGACGGGGGAACTTCAGTTTTTACCAAATTAAGTAATTTTTAATTTTCCCGCATATGAATTCGCTTCTTCAGATACGAAGTTAAGCTAGGGCAAAGTATTAAGACAGCTGCGAAGAGTTAATCATAGATGCTACGCCTATCCTGCAAAAGTTACGTCGGGCTAGATCGTCCTTGGGGCCCTTGGGTATCTTGAGCATGGCTTTAGTAATAGACCCAGGTACTTCGCTTAAGGAGCGTCGTCGCTATCCCTAGTATATCTACTACTTTGTTGTTCTTTCTTTCGGTTCGTGCACTTCGCAGTTAGTACCGATGTACGGAAGAGTTCCAGCTTTGGGTAGGCAGTGAATGTCCATGTCCCAGGCTCGTTGGAAAAGGATCGGTTTTCCGTGCACGTCAGCGCCTTTTATAGCCAACTCGGAGATAATTCGAAAAAACTCTTAAAAAAATAATGATGTTAAATAAGATTTCAAAAAGAAAACTGAAAAAAAAGCCTTGCAAAACTTGCAAAGATTTGAATAAAGAAATTTCATATTTGCCAGAGGAAGCATACTGGTTTACAACAAAATTAAACATATAAGTAATAATTCTATTAAAGACATTGGCTTAAACACAGGAAAAAATAAAAGAAATTCTACCATTAATTAAAATCAAACTATTTTTAGCACATAAGTAAGAAGTTAGTGCTATTTATGATTCAGGTTCACAGATCTATTTAATAAATTTAAGACGAGTCGAAGTAAAAGAAAAAAATGAAAATATAAAACAAGCATGTATGAGAACGGTTAACGGCGTCAAAAATATGGATGGTTTGATAACTATAAGAATTAAAATTTTTTTAATTGAAGAAAAGATAAATAAGTATACAGTGAAAAAAATTTGTTTTGAAGATTTTACTGTAGGGCTCGCATGATGAAAAAATTTTGATTAACTCAAAATAACAAGTTAGAGATAGTGCATATTAAAAATGGAGATGCATAAAAAGTACTTAATGTATTTAGAAAAAACCTTATAAATGGACTATGAAGAGGAATTTTAAATTAGGATAAGCCATTCATACAGCCAAAAAAAGACGAAATAGAGGAAATAGTAGATGATTACGAGACAGTTTTTGCAAAAGATAAATATAAAGTTAAAACGGTGAATGATTATAAAGCTTGAACAAATTTACTTGTAGATACATACTGTTGTAAGAAACCATGCAGATGTACAATGTATGATAAAAAAAAAATAGAATAGCAAAGATCAAAGTTTTAAAAAAAAATTTAATAGCAGGTTTCTACAGTCCATTTGCAGCCCCAGTAACACTGGCATTAAAAGAGACAAAAATAGAAAATCAAGGTTATGTATAGATTTCAGAGACTTCAAAAAAATTATTGTATCACAGGCTCAACCATTCCCATGATTAAATGATTTAGTAATAAAGACAAGAAACTGTAAATACTCCGAGGTCAAGAGCCGAGCTACCTTGGTTTTAGATACCTGAGCTATGCAATCCCCGTTGATTGAGCCGAGTCAAGTGGCAGATCTGTGACGCTTACAGAGCGCTAAATCCGGTGTATCGGATCATTAACCTGCAGTGTGCTATTAATTATCAAGGTAGAATAACTGGAAATACAACCATCGGCCCCATTAAGGGCCATCATTATCATTTACATTTACTACACAAACATCAAATTCATCGATCCTTTTAAGAGTTATCCAACGTTTAACTACTTTGCCAACAATATTTTTTTACAACTATTTCAGATTAATATCTTGAAGCGACGCGACGTAAAACAATGATTGGTTCATTAATAATATGGCTATATAGAGCCAGCTAACGTTTGAATGAGCCAGTCATTCACTGAAAAGCGTCGAGAGTGGAACTGTTCGTTATGAGGCTGGGAACCCCGGCCATTGATAACTTTGCATCATTCCCTCGACTATAAGCATTTAACCAGGCATTATCCTTGCGGCACAACGCTCAGCTAACTGAGTCTTGCTGACTGGTACTTTAAAGGACCGTCTAACGTTTAACCACTTTGCCAACAAATATTGTCATATTGAGAAAATTTGCGAGAAATAGCCTTTTTTTAGGGCTAACAAAAATTTTTAACAATGCCTAGAACTGCAAGAGGGCGAATTAGAAGCAGAACTACAAATGCTATAAGTGTTTACAATTTTAGGCATCTAGAGACTATCGTAGAACATTTATTGAGATGGGAACAGCAGCGTAAAAATCGACGAATTAATGTTTGCCTAAGTGACTGATCAGCTATTGATTGTAACCCTGGTATTGATTACTTAAATCTTCTAGGATTTTAAATAAATAGAACAATATTCGTTTGCACTCATTGTGGTGCTAAAAAATAGAGAAATGAGGTCCCAGAACTTTATTGCTGTGGTGGTAAAGTTTCTCTTGATGCATTGAAAAACCCTCCTGAAGTGATAAGGTGTTTGTTAATACATAAATATCGTCTATTACAGCATTATGTTGACAATATTAGACGTTATAATACCAAATTTCAAATCACCTAATTTGGAGGTAAAAAGATCAGAGAAAGAAACTTTCTTTCAACTTTTAAAATTCAAGGTCAAGTGTACCACTTGATAGGCAGCTTATTTTCAGAAAAGGATGAAAGTGCGCAGTGTCTGCAAATTTATTTCATGTCTGTAGCAGAACAAATTTTCCTTTAATCAGACAATACTCGTAAAAAAACTTTGATAGAATCACTGCAAAATATTATGCGTGATCTCAATCCCCTTATAAGGATTTTTAAATCTTATTATGAATCTTGAACTAAATTTAATCAATTTATGGTTGATATGATGGCAAAAATAATCACAGAGCGGTTGCTCTACTTGCAAACACGTCAAAAATAATTGCGTGCCAAAAATTACATTCATATATGATATGAAGTTAATAAGGATGGTTAAACTCACCAGTATTAAACCGCCAGTTATTTTACCTTCCTCATTCACTGGCTCACCCCAATACATGCTTGAAAAAACTTAATATGCAATGGCTTATATTCATGCGCTTGGATGCCCAAGCTTATTCATAACCTTTATATGTTACCCTGAGTAATCGAAAATAAAAAATGATTTACACAAAAATCAAGAACCTTCAGACATGTATGACATTGTTTCAAGAGTTTTTCACTTCAGACTAAGAAAACTTATAGATGTCCTCACTAAGAAAGCAATATACGAAGAAGTTGATGCTTGAATTTACAGTATCGAATGACAAAAACGAGGCCTACCACACTTTTACAAACTTTTATGGCTAAAAAAAATAATTCAGCCAGATAAAATGGACACTGTAATTTAAGCTAAATTACTAAAACCTTAACAAGATCTCTTGCTGTTTAATATTATTTATGAAATATGATTCATGCGCGAATTCATTATGGCTTCACCACGTATAGATAGTGGGATAATGGAAGATGTACAAAACAGTATCCTCAGAATTTCGTAAAAGAAGCTCAAACTGCTGATAACGTCCATCCTACCTATCGTAGAATATCTCCTGCAGATAGAGGTCATAGTTACAATTCGAGGTAAAGATGTACCAATTGGTAACCGTTGGGTTGTTCCGTACTCACCCATCTTATCTTAATGTTTTAATGCTCACATAAATATCAAATTTTGTCATTCAGTGCAAACATTTAAACATATTTACAAATACATCAACAAAGAAATGGATCGTGCTAATTTTTCAGTTAGAAATATTGACAAAATTGCAAACTATGCCAATGGACGCTATATTTGTTTCCCTCGGGGATTTTGGCATTTTTTTGATTTTGAGATTCATGCACGATACCCTACAGTCTTGCATTTAGATGTCCACCTTTAAAATTATCAAAGAACGAACATGAATTAGTAAATCATTTAACAAATTCTCGAAAATCCGAAAAAAACATTGTTGATTACGTTTTTTGAACTTTGAGTAATTTATAATTTTGCTAAAACTTTTTTGTAACCTAAAGTTGCCGCCTATAACCGATAAAACAATAATAAATTTGTGAATAGAAAACAAGGAAAACATGTTTTAGGTTGGCTAGGAGTGAAAAAAGATTCAACCATAGGTAGAGTTTATACGATTCATCCCATCAAATCAGAGTGCTTCCAACTTTGAGTGATATTTCAATATGTTCGAGGCCCAACTTAATTTAAGTACTTAAAAACCATTGATGGTGTTACTTACGCAATTTTTAGAGCTGCCTGCTACGCACTTGGCTTATTGGAAAATGATGATCAATGGAAAAAAACACTAGCAGATGCTGCTTTGTCTGAAAATCTATCTAAATTACGTGACTTATTTGCAATTGTTTTAGTTTTTTGGGAGCAATCAAAACCTCAAATTTTGTGGAATGTGTTTAAACAACAATCATGCGAAGATATTCTCCACTCCAGACGAATTCAACTAAGTGATTTTGAAATCTAATTCTATGAAGAAATGTTCAACAGAGGTTTAATTGAAGTTAAAGACAAGATCATCTCTCTTTCAGAAAAAAATTTGACCGTATTTGGGCTAAATTCACCAGTTCAAAATGAACTCTATACTTATGATCCTTTTGATCATTTCATCAGACGTGGTTATGATTATAACTATGAACGTAATTACGTTGAGCAAAATTCCAAAGTTAGTTCCAGATCAACGACAGGCTTTTGATCGTATGATTGATAGTGTCTGAAATAGTAGCGAAAAAGTGTTTTTCCTGAATGCTCCTGCAGGTACTGAAAAAATTTTCCTAGTTACTCTTACGATGGCCCAAGCAAGATTGACTGGGAAACTGTTTCCTGTTGTCGTATCTTTAGGCATTGCTGCCACTCTCTTGAGTAGAGGTAGAACAGCTCACTTCACTTTTAAACTCCCATTATGTGTTTTTTCTGGAGAAGGTTACACGTGTTTGATGAGCAAAAATGGCCTACTTAGAAAAATTTTTCAAGATACAACATTTATTGTATAGGATAAGTGCACAATGAGTCACAGAGTACACATTGAAGCAATTAAAAAATCATTGCAAGGTTTAAGATCAAACCAGAAACTAATGGGTTGAATTACATTTGTTTTTGCTCGTGATTTTAGGCAGACATTACCAGTAATTCCAAGTGGAACTAGAGCTGATATCAGTTATGCCTGTTTAAAATTGTCATTTCTCAGGCATTATCTAGCGTCTCTTCATTAGCGCGCTAATATGAGAATATATCTCTGTGGAGAAAACACAGTTGTTGAAAATCAGCAATGAAAACGAAAACGATCTAATTACTTTAGATCAATATATTAAAAAACTAGTCACAACTGTCAATAACTTAATTTTTTATGTTTACCTAGATATTAAACATTTATTTAACAAATTTTACCAATGGTTATGTGAGAGAGCAATAATTTTACCAAAAAATGCTACAGTAGAGGAAATTAACAAAAATATTCTTGAAAAATTTGCAGCTAGTTCTCGGGAGTACCTCTCTACTGAGTTAGTCATCGCAATAAAGATGTTATTAGTTATCCTCAGTAATTATTAAACTCCCTAACTCCACCAGGATTTCCACCCCTTAAGTTAAGTTTGAAAGTTGGATATCCAATTATGCTACTAAGAAATTTGTAACTCACGAACCTGTGTAATGAAGCAAGACTTTGAATAAAAACTATGCAAAATAATGTTATTGATGCTACTCTTTTAACAGGTCAAACATCAGGAGAAATAATTTTTATCACTAGAATTAGGATTATACCCACTGATTTACTTTTTTAGTTCCAGCGTTTACAGTTTCCGGTTTAAGTTTCTTCTGGCATGAAATTTAACAAGTAGCAAGGACAGAGTTATAATTTTGTAAGTGTAGATTTAAAGATCAGATTGCTTTTTACATGGACAACAATACATCGGGTTTTTGAGAACTGGTGATCTACATCATCAGATTGATTTTAATTCCTTTTGGAAATAAAACTAAGAATGTTACATTTACTAAAGTGTTGTGATTGAAAAAATAATCAAAAATCATAGTTTTTACTAGTTTTGAACTCGGACAGCTTTAACAAATATATTTTTTTTATATTGTTACGTAAGAAAGTGCTTATCCACACCCTTTTTTTAGGGCTAACAACTCTTTTATGACGTAAGAAACAAATAGTACTTTCTAGCATTATTATTTTTTTCCATTTTTATACAGCTTATTACTCGAGAAAAACTGCATGGATTCCAAACCTTCTGACAAGTGCGATTGAGTTTTTTGGATGAGTGATTATGCAAGCTTACATCAGCTATAAAAGAATGCTAAATACAAGTTCAAGTGTGACAGTAAGTTTACAAATTTCGAAATTGATTTTTCTAGAGATCTTACAATCAATTTTGAATCTAATGAAATAGAGTGCTTGTTCGCTGTTATCAGAAGTGGACAATCAGTGCGCAAGTAAGTTATTCATACATAAATATAATACGATGTATTCATTTATACATATAATACGATTTCAATTCATACTTGCATTCTTACAAAGAGGCTGTCTGTACTATATGTCAGCATATTATAAAACATTCACCTTAAAGCTATTACCCACGCATATAAGTGACGTATAAGCTTCTCTTGATATATGAGCTTGCTTTATACGTCTTATTTGAATTTGATGGATAGATAGCTTTTAGTTATATTATAATTCGTCTGAACTAACTTGGGATGTAACAAATGCTTTAGTTTGAGAATCAAACATAGTCTCGATTCAAAAAATTATAATATAATTTAATTCAGTAAATCAAAGAAATACGAAGTTTTTCACTTTATCTTATACAAAATAAAAAAAAAATCTAAAATAAAGTTACAAACTATTAACACAATGAAATTTAAAATATACGTCTTATTACAAAAATTAATTTTGGCTTATTTATTTTTTTAAATTATTTCTTTAAAATAGAAATTAATTTTTTGTTCATATAAAAGCTTACGACACCGATAAATACTCCCTAAGATCAAAGAGTTTCGATTGTTTTGGTATTAACATTAAAAAAAAATCTTTTTTCTGCTGGTGACTGATATGTTATAATATAGAGATTTAAGGACAAATATTAAGTCCTTTTGCAAAACAAAATAGAAAATAATTTCACAATAAAAACTGTTATTTTTAAATTCTTAGTACTTTATCAAAGTTATGAAGAGAAACTTTTCCACTCAGCGTGTAACAAAAAAGCTGAAAATTTGTTGTTTACGTCATTATACAATTTAACCTCATTTAAAAAATAATTAAATTTAATAAGATCTATTACTACTTATAATTTAATGATTTTGTTTAAAACTATTTTAGTTATATGTATGAAAGCAACAACTTCAATTTTTAATAAAATATGTGTGATAATTGTTAAAGATTCTATAAATAAATATAGCACTTTTATAGTAATTTTTAGTACAAAATATTTCAAAAAAGTTTATTTCGAGGAAATTGCAGTTTTGTATCGGTATGTCCCATAGTTTTTAATCATTATCCAGCGCTGCGAAACTTTTCTTTTAATTCTGTTAGTAAAACTATAGATTTGCGAATATATATAAAAATTAATGACAATGTAAGTTATGACAAGAAATTATTATTAATATCAGCCGATCAAGGCAAATAGAATTTGAAATGTTCAAATTACTTGTAAATATTTTACTACAAAATGTAGAGATGGTCAAGTAATCAGTAGCGACTTAAAATTTTATTACTCGTTAAGAGCAGTATATGGGATATTGTAATTCCTGCTTGTTACCAAGCAGGTGATGATGGCTCCCATAAGCCAATGTGTTCAGGCGAAGGTGAATGAGTAGTACACAGATGGCTTAACTACAACAAAAGATACCTTTATTATTCTTAGCGCAGACAATGCGACTGCCTTTACCGGCAGCCGGATAGAGAGGGAAGATAGTGCCAGATTTACACCAGAGAAAAAAGCGCTTCTCTCGCATGTAAGTAAGAAAAAAGAGTTCAAGTAAGGTCGGCAAGGGAGAGCGCTGAGTCCCCACACAATCCCCTCCCAGTAACAATATATATATATATATATATATATATATATATATATATATATATATATATATATATCTTCCTATATTATTAAGTCATAAGAGTGAAAGTGAGGTTTTTCTTTCCACCGCTCCCCCCCACATCCCCCCTGGTCCCACCCAGCTCCTCCCTAAATAAGGTAGTTGTTCTTTTATTTTCTTGCATTTTTCGAGTAATCCTACTTTTTTGATAGCTCCCCCCGCTCCTCCCATCCCCCCCACCGCCCCCCAGCTCTCTCCCCAGCTTCCCCATATACAGTGTAAATATATTCGTAAAGCCTTATATATTGACTGTTACAAGTGGTCTAATTTTCACATATAATTTTATTTGACCATAACAAAACATTTTATTACAATTATCTTACTTACGATGTTTATTTTTATTACATACTCTAAAATGTCTTTTTAGGTGCTCTGTTCTTACATAACCTTTTCCACAATTTTAACAAATATTTTTTTGAACGCTTTTTTCATGACTTTTAAAATGTCTCTGTAAGTGATAATTTCTTTTGAAACTTTTTTTGCATTTAATACACTTCAAATTTTTTTCATTGTTATGGCATTCTTTTGTGTGACGCAAATAGTTTTTCTTGTCTAATATTATAATGCTACATAGATCACATACAAAAAAATTTTTTTGTGAATTTTTTTGTGCGATGATAGACACTCTTAATTAAAAAATTTTGAGTTACATTTATCACACTGATAAAATTTTGCATCCATGATGCTGTACCTGAAAACATATTACAAAAAACGAATTGTTTATAATTACATCAATCTGGGTACTAGACGGTACTGAAATTTTCTTTTTTGATGACAGAGAAAATTTTTAAGAAAGTATAAAAGTAGTAATAAAATATAGAATAGTTTCTTTGTTACTCTAAAATATCATTTCAAACAATATTTTTATTTTGAAATTTGTTTTCTGATTAAATTGGGATAAAAATTTTTTTGGGGTTTTTACATCTAGACAATGCAATATATAATTGCCCATGAGAAAATAATGGTTTTCGAAGGTATACTCCTAAGGCATCAAAACTTTGACCTTGGAATTTATGGATAGTCATAGAAAAAGCTAAGGTAAATGGAAATTGTTTTCTGTACAATATAAAAGGTAGCGAAGAAGAATTGTTTGTTTGTAGTGATATTCTTGGAATTAATACTTCATTTTCTTTTTTTTCACCCGTGATTATTTCAGCTTCGATGTTGTATTCAAATAATTTTGTAATTCGTAATCTTGTTCCATTGCAATGTCCTTCAGAAACGTTTAAGTTTTGTATCAACATAACAATAGCGTAAATTTGTAAATCCAATTTATGTGAAGGAAGATCTTTTTTAACACTCTTTAAATATTCTGTAGGAAAATAAATATAAATACTATCGTCTGATTTATTAACTTCTTTGTGAGTTAATTCATTAATATTTTAATACGATACAAGTTTTTCTACCATATTACTCAAAATTTTTTTGTTTAAAAAATGTGTATTCATTGTGAGATGTTAATATAGCTTTACTTATGAAAAGATCATCGTCATTATTAAAAATTTAAAAACATGTATCATTTGTTTTCCATGTCCAAGTAATTCTAAAAGTTTTTAATTCGGCTTTTCCTATATCCAGTAGCAATGAAAAAAATTTTTTTTTTATAAAACGTATATTATTTTTAAAATAAAAAATATCAAACAAAGGCCAAAAATTAGAAAATTTCATGGTTTGTTAAACAAAAGTAATTTTGCTTCTATTTTTTACCACTGGAAGAATTGAACGAAATCTCCACCGAAAATTATTATTTTATTTCCAAAAGGTTTATTGCTACAAGATAAATCTTTAGAAGTCCTATCAACGATTTCTCACACTTTTTTCGGTATCATAGAAGCTTCATTCCAAAAAATTACTTCTACCTGACGTAAGTTTTGTTTATCTGGCTTAAACTGGAAGAATGCACTCTGTATGGTACTTAAGTCTAAAGGAAGTCTGAGAGTTCTGTAAGTGGTCATTCCCTTTGGACGCAGAACAGAAGCAATACCTGTCCAAGCCATTGTAAGAATTATTGTTTTAATTGATATGAAATAAAAAATTAACTATTTGTATAGAAAAGTTTTTCCAGATCCACTAGGACCATCAAGAAAATGAAATGTGTCTCCCAAATATTATTATTTCTTTAAAAATTACACGTTGATCATGACTAAGTTGTGGAAACATTTCATGAAAATTATTCTTTTATCATTGTTAGTATCGATTTTTTTTTGTCGTTTCTGTTGGTTCTAGAAAACTGAAATCTTTACAAGACATACTTTCAGAATTAAAAATTTTGTTTAATTACAAAAGAGCCTTATTTTGATCATCTTTACAATCTTGCATAAAAAATTTTTTGTATTTTTTTTAAATAATATCACCAAAGAAATTTTCAGACATAATAAACCATGCAAACAAATTTTCGTAGTTGAAAAGGCAGCATAATTAAATTCGGGTTTTTTCCCATACTTAGTAAATCTAATTTGCAATTACGGGGGTTGGTGGGCAGAGCGCGGCGGGGGCACATATAGTTATTAGAGCTTAGAAATATCTAATGACTCATACAGGATAGACAGCTCATTCAAAATTTCGGCCCATTGTAAATTCGTTTTGAAAAGTTGCAAAATGTCTGAACGAAAATTTGACAGCAAATTAGACTCTCCAATCGCAAAAAAAAAAATTCTTCGTTTTACATTTACAGAGAACTTGAAGTCTAAATTTAAAGTTGGAGATAGATCTGTGTAAGAAAAATATTGTTAAATAATTAAAATTATTGAAAAGCATTGTATAAATCATGAACAATCCGTTTTTTGTAATATATTTTTAGATACACCATCATGGATGCAAAATTTTATCAGTGTGACAAATGTAACTTAAAATTTTCAAATCAAGAGTGTCTATCATCGCATGAAAAAATTGACAAAAAAGAATTTTTCGTATGTGATCTGTGTAGCATTATAATATTAAACAGGAAAAACTATTTGCGTCACACAAAGGAATGCCAAAACATTGAAAAAATTTTCAGTGTATTAAATGCAAAAAAAGTTTTAAAAGAAATTATTACTTACAGAGACATTTGAAAAGTCATGAAAAAAACGTTCAAAAAAATATTTTTCAAAATTGTGGAAAAGGTTATGTAAGAGCAGAGCACCTAAAAAGACATTTTAAAGTATGTTATTAAAATCAACATCGTAAGCAAGATGATTGTTACAAAATTTTTTGTTGTGGTCAAATAAAATTATATGTGAAAATTAGACCACTTGTAACAGTTAATATATAAGGCTTAACGAATACATTTACATTATATATGGGGAAGCTGGAGGGGAGAGGGGAGGGAAACTGGATTGAGCGGGGGAGGTTGGGGGGGAGCTAGCAAAAAAGGTAGGATTACTCGAAAAATGCAAGAAAATGATAGAAGAACTACCTTATTTGGGGGGAGTGGGGGTAGCTTTGGGAGCAAAACCTTGCTCTAACTTTTACGACTATATTATATAGAAATATATATATGTACATGTGTATATATATATATATATATATATATATATATATATATATATATATATATATATATATATATATATATAATACGAGTAACACAATTGGAGGGTACACTAATTGTTGAAAGATTAGATTTGTAGTCTTATACGTGGAAATCATATAAAGATATACTAATACAAATCGTTTTTACTTAAAGCTAGCATAGCAACAACAAAAATTTTGTATTGCGTCGACTTGTGGTCGAAAGACTAGATTTATAGTCTTGTATGTATGCAAAATACAATCTTAAATAATTTTTTCGAAGAAATATATAAAAGAAATCTTATTATTGATTATATTGATTCGTAAGCCAACTGCTTTTAACGGAAGCGTCAAAAGTTACTTTCTTCCTGCTGTAAATTTTAAGGATAAGAATTGAAGAAGGTTCAGGAGTGATTTGAGTTTAGGCTGAAGGTAGTGGAGGGGCTAGGTTTTCGGGAACAAAATAAGCAGGTCTCAAGAGCTCCATTGAGCGCACTCGAGGATTACCTTTGAAATTAGTTTTAAAGTCCTGATCAGATAGTCTTTTCAGGATCTTGTAAGGACCAGTGTAGGGCCTTTATAGAGGTTTCTTAGCGGCAGCTGTTTGCAGGTGTCCAATCCTTAGAAAAGTAAAGGACAAGGCTTACGCCAATGGGCAACAGGTACAGGTTTTAGCTTTTTCATGTGTTCGCAAAAAACCTCAATAAAAATTTGTGGATTAGCAGTGAAGTCGCTGGTGATGAGAAATTCACCAGGGATACGAATGTTTGTCCCATAGAGAGAGTCTTCCGAAAAAGCACTTGTGTCACTCCTCACAGCAGTACGCAGGCCAAGGAGAACTGTTGGCAAGAGTTTGACCCTTTCAGGATCATTGCGACACATGAGGGCTGCCTTAAAACTGCGATGCCACCATTTCATCATGCCGTTGAAAGCAGGGTGGTAAGCCACCGTTCTCTTTCTTTGGCAGCCAATAAATGAGTAGGCTAAGAATAGCTGAGATCCAAATTGTGACCCCTGATTGGTAGTCACAAAATTGCGAGCTCCAAAACGTACTACCCAGGCCTCATGAAAAGCTCGAATAACAGAAGTAGTGGATATGTCTTTAAAGGGAATAGCCTTTACCCATCTGGAAAACCAGTCGATCATAGTAAGTATGTATGACTCTAGGTCCTCTAAATACCAATGAATAACCTTCATTGATAGTTAGAGGACCGACCAAGTCAATATGAACGTGGCAAAACCGATCGTTTGGAGCAACAAATTGTAAAGGCTCGTTCTTAACGTGTCTCGAAACTTTTGACTGCTGCCAGTCAAGACAGCCCTAACACCAAGAAGCGATATTCCTGTATATCTCAGGCCAGACATATTTCTGCCTGATTAACTGATCATTAACTTTTGTCCCTGGGTGAGATGCAGATTCAAGATTTTGAAGATTTTGAAGATAGAACAATTTGAAGATTCGCTTGCGCAGTGGTTGGAGTATAAAAGGACGGATAATTTTTCTGTAAGGTCGCAAAATAGCTTGGTATGGCTGTAACCTAGCTATGGTATAGTAGACCTCAATTAGTTCGAGGTAGAGAGAATGACTGGGCGACTTAAACAGCTTCGAAAGCTCTGAGTCCTGTAATTGCTCCTTAGCCAATTAGCCAAATCCTGCAGTTTAATTTCCGGAGGAAGGTGAATAACTTCTACCCTAGAAAGAGTGTCAGAAACCACGTTGCTGAAGCCCAGAAGATACTCAACAGTTGTCGTGAATTGCGAGATAAAGCAGAGCTGACACCACTGGTGAGGAGAGGCCTTGTCAGCTCTTTGAGAAAATGCATAAATTAGCGGTTTGTGGTCAGTGATGATTTTAAACAAACAAACTTCCAAGAAACGTTTAAAGTATTTCATTGATTCGTTAGTTGCTGTTAGCTCGTGATTATATGCACTATAATTACGCTGAACTGAACGAAATTTTCTAGAGAAAAAGATAAGGGGCTTCCAGACACCTTTAAAGAGCTGCTTAAGAGTAGCACCCATAGCGAAATCTGATGCGTTACTGACGAGATGCGTTTCAGCATCAGGAGACAGAAGGACAAGGAGAGTCGCCTCCACGAGGTGTCTTTTGGTGACATTAAAAGCTTTCCTGGCATCAGGGGTCCAATCAATGACTCGCTGGTCATTTTTCTTCGAATCAGTGTTATAGTTGAACAGAGGGGTCTGAGTGAAAGCTGCGTGCGGAATGCAACGACGTTGAAAGTTTACTAGACCAAAAAATCTGTAAAGGTCAGCCACTGTGACAGGTAAATAAAAGCTGAGAATGGCTTCCACCTTGTCAGAACATGGCTGAGATCCTTTGGAATTGACAAAATGACTTAAAAAGACCAATTTAGACCAATTTGGAAACTCACATGTAGGAATGTTTAACCTAAGACCGAATTGCTTCGGTCTTTCGAAGACTATTTTTAAATGCTGTTAATGCTCTTCGATGGAAGTGGAAAAGATGAGCACACTATCCAGATAAATGAAGGCAAATTCAAGATCACCTAAGGTCTGTGAAATGTACCTCTAAAAAAATTGAGAGGCGTTACGTAGGCCAAAAGTCATAAAGACATACTCGATTAATTCAAAGGGAGTGGTGACAGAAGTTTTGATAACGTCCGTGGGTGTAACTGGAATTGGGTAGTAAGTCCTGAATAAATTGAGCTTAGAAAATATTTTTTTTCTAGATAAACGCAATAACAAATAAAGAATAGGAAATCTATCAGGCACAGTTTGAGCATTCAAGCGACAGTAATCACCGCAGATGCGCCAGCTTTCGTCTTTTTTTCTCACCGTATAGATAGGGCTGGCCCAAGGACTTTTGGAAATTCTACAAATACCCTCCCGAATAAGAGCCTCCAATCCCTTTTGAGCTGCCTTGAGTTTGACAGGGTCAAGACGACGAAGACATTCGTGTACCAGGGGACCAGTGGTTTCGATGAAATGAAAGATATCTGAGGCTGTGATGGGATCGGCAGGTTTGCTACCTGTTATCTCTGGAAATTTAAAGAGGAGTCTCGACCACACTGAAGAAGGATCAATAATGCTCACTTTTGTGTAAAGGCAAGTTGAGATCACACCAACAGTGAAGGTGTTAGCAAAAAGGTCAATCAGTCTACGCTTGCGAATGTCAACGATCAGCCCATACGAGTGTAAGAGATCAGCTCCTATAATAGGATACGGAACATTGGCCACTATAAAGTTCCAAGAGATAGGGCGTTTAAATTTAAGGCCGAAAGAAAGTTTCAAATCCCCATACGTATTGATTAGAGTATTATTTGCAACCAAAAAGAGTTTTCCCAGCTTTTAACTCCTCTATTTTTGAAATCTGGGAGTAGATTAAGAAGAATATTGAGTCCTTATGACTCACAACAAAATAAACAGCGAAGGCACAAGGCTGAACAACACTGCCAACTACGCATTAGTTCAATATTAACAAAAGCTTACGCCTAGTCTGTTCTCGCAGGAACAGCAAAAAGTGCAAAGTTAATAAAAAAAAATATGCTGAACTGTAAAGAAGCTAAATAAGGGGCACCTCTGTGCTGCAAAGTGGTTGACCACAGGTTGGTAGAAATTAACTAGAGTTGGTATGTTAATTGATAAAAACAAAGTGTACTCGCAGCTACGCAAAACAGTGATCAGATAAGGCACCAATCAAACTTGCTTGTAGCGTGCAGTGTCTGTGAGCTGTAAGGGGGCTTCGACAAGGATAAACCACAAGTTAGCAAGGATTGTTACTTCGACACAATTGTGCGTTGACACTGATTAATAATACAAATTTCAAATTATTATATCTCAATTGGTCACAGTTCACGCACAACCACAGTCTGACTATAGAATGCAGCAGCAAAAGCCAGCTGTTCAGAATGGGGGGTAAGGTGGAAGTCAAACGTTGAGACACTACCTGACTGTAAATCTTCTGTTCACTTAATTACACTGCTTTCATACGTCGACCTGGTGCAGAAGGCGCGCAGAACATGCAACAGCCACAGTACTCACAGCAAAAACGTGCAGAAGCATGCAGCAACGGCGATGACAAGGCGTGTCAAACACGCACGAGCAGCAGCAATAAAGAAGGCGTGCAGAGCACGTAATAGCAGCAGCCTGGTGAAAAAACGTGCACAAGTTCGTTGCACTTTCCGGAACATGTGCGATATCTTTCTCTCTCCTCTGCTGTCGCAGTATGACCTGCAAAGGAAATCTTCAAGATAGCCGCCAACTTCTGAAAAATTTTACCTTGATCACATTGGAGTCACCAAAATAGGATACTGTAATACCTGCTAGTTGCCAAGCAGGGGATGATGGCTCCCATAAGCCAATGTATTCAGGTGAGGGTGAATGAGTAGTACGCAGGTGGTTTAACTACAACAGAAGATACTTTTATGGCAAGGCAGAGCGCCGCAAGCGAGTGAACAAGCAATCTGAAACAGCACCGCCTGCGTGCGTGGCAAGGATAGGTGATGCTAGATAACACGATTACAAAGCCTGTTATAGATTGCAAACTTTGTTAATGGTTATTTGTAGTTTTAATGCATTGTTCATACTTAAAATATCAATTTTTAGTGTTAAAAGTTTGTTTATAACAGAAGACAACCATAATTTTATAGTTATAGAAAAATAATAGTAATTAAAAAAAAATTGTATTCTGTTGAAAACAAATTCTTGACACTAATAATCGATATTCTCAGTATCAAAAATGCATTAAAACTACAAAACATGATTAATAACGTTTCAGGCCATAATAAGCCTATGTAATCGTGTTATCCAGCATCGCCTTGTCTTTCCGTTTAGGTGGTGCTGTTTTAGATTAGTTTACACAGCAGATAGGATGGATTTGTGGTACAACTCTGTACGCACCATTCAGTTTCAGAAAACCTAAGATAGACGTTATGTGTGGCTTAGAAACTAAACGAGATCTTTCTCAACGAAACTAGTATATTGTCGAGTCACGCTTTAAGTTTTTTTATGTGTATTTATACATACACATACATACCATGTCTATGTAAGACAAAAGTCTGAGATGAATATTTCCTAAATTTGTTCACACACCAAGAGTAAAACCAGTTTATGGTCATTTCAGGGATTACCTTGGCAACGTCACATTGTAACCGAGTTGTGGCCTAAATAATTTAATATTATTCTTATTCACTAGAACTTGTTTATCTTACCTCTTATTAGAATATTCTAACACGACGCAAGTAAGAAAAAAAGAGAAATAACATACAGAGAATTAATTGTACAAAAAGTAATGTTACATTCTTGGTCTTGTAATCATTTAAAGTATTTAAATAATCATCGATGAAAATTGTATTGTAGATTTAGTGGAGATTATTTATTTAAAATAACGTCTAATGGTGGTACTGTCAAATTTTGTATTTATTGAAAAACAAAACGACGTTTCAGCCGTTCTGTTTTTCAATAACCACAAAATTTGACAGTACCACCATTGGACGTTATTTTAATTATTAACCAACTATCATTGGACGTCTTATATTATTATGAAGATTATTTATCTTCATAATAACTTTTTTTTTAAATTCTTGTAGACTGAAAAATTATTATCTTTCAATTGTTGTATTATTTTCAGAATAAATTTTTTCTTATAGTCACCTAGGAAATTGCATTTTTAATTGATACATATGTCTAAATAAATGGATAATTTACTAACGATTAATTGCTGTCAATTTTTTATATGTTTCAGGTATACGTTGTCTGAAAATGTTTTTATATCAAATTCAACATACAACTCATGTTTCTGTCAGAAACATGTTAATGCCAATGAACAAGCTGCTCCTACTTGTTCACCAGAAGGAATTTTTAATAATTCACTTTGTCACTATGGAGCTCCAATGCTTTCTTCTTTTCCCCATTTTTTCAAAGCTAATGAAAAACTGCTAACTCATATAAAGGGCTTGAAACCAAAAAAAGAACAACATTCTACTTACATCGATTTACATCCTGTAAGTTAACACATGGTTAATATCATTCTTATGTTGCTTGACTGATGATGATATCTATTAAAATACTTAGAATATACATGAGGTTAATGTCATGGACTTACAATTAAAGGAGCTGCTATGACATAATTCATTCACACAAATATGCACACACGAACACACACATACGTGCTTGCACGGATCTGCGTATACATTTATAACTTTACAGTTATGTAGACCTGTTATAAGACTGATCACATCCTATTCACGTTTCTTCAATTAGTTAGTGATATAATCACTTTTTTTATTTTATCAAAAAAAAATGTACTTGTAATCCCTCAACCTCACTCCTCATCATCTTCTTTGTGAAGCTTGCCGCATCGCTAACGGTGTTTAACCTTATAACTATACCTATATCTCAACTTTTTTTTTAAACTAATAGAAAAATAAGCGTAATTAATTGCACTGTCTTGTTTTTATCTAAGTAAAAAATTACAGGAAAAACGGCCTTGTACTTGCGGTTTTTGAAATTATACTTCTATAAGCGCGTTATGTGCGAGGGTAAATCAACGATTTCAGATTTTGACGTTGAGAAAAAGTGTGGTGGAAGAGGATTTTGCTTGATCCTCCCACTTTGCCTTGATCCCATGACATACTTTTAGTTTCCTCTACAAAACATGACCCTAAAGGACATCAAACCAATTCCAAAAAAAAAAAAAAAAAAAAGAAGTTTCCCAAGAGATTTGAGCCCCAGACCTCCTGCACACTGATCGAGGACCTTACCCACTGCGCTATGAGCTTGACCGATATGAGAAACTCATATTATTTTATTCTGTCGTACAGTTCCTTGCTTATTTTTAATGTAAATTTTTATTTACTGTGTATTAATCCATTTAATTCGATTATACATTAAATACACAGATAATTTATTTGATGGAATATATTTTTTGAGTAGATGTTTTAAAAACTTTAAAATCAGTATATATTTGCAAAGCAGCTTTTATATTATGTCATAATAAACATTTATTTACTTATTATTAGTTAGTTACTTTTAAAATGAATAAATAATTGTTTACAGAATTTGTTACAACTTGTCAAAACTTTTAAACATTAAAACAAAAAATTTTTGTACTGTACAAATACAAGAACTAATTTTTTTTGTCTTATTCTCGTACAATTTTTCCATTCATGATTAAAGAATTTTTTTGACTTAAGGACGTTCTTCACATAGTTACTAGGAGAAAAGTTCAGAGAAGTGAGAGGAACACTAATGTGTGCAGTAAATCTAGCAATTGTTTTTCTCATGTGGATATACTCCAATACATGCTTTTACGCACACTTTATCCCCTCTTCCTAAATCCATTTGGAAAACAACTTGTCGGTCTATTAGAAAATTCAATAGGTTTATCTATAAGTAATCTTTTGTACCCAAAAAACTTGGAGATTCCTTCAAATCAAAAAATGCCATTTAACTTTATCTTTTTCACAAGTGCTTGGATACCCAAGTAAAAAGTTATACTTCTATAAAATTATATGGCAGATAATATACTTTCATGCATTTTAATTTTTTTGCGTTTTTCAGCTTTCTCGCTTGTTTAAACAAAAGACCAAATTTTTTAGTTCTTCTTAACACTTACTTCTTATGTCAAATTATAGGGTCAACAACTTTTGCATATAAAATCTTACTCCAAAACCAAAACTTTCCGAAATATTTTATCAAAACTGAAATTAAGCTTTTTTGCAAGTTATTTTGCGATAAAAAACAATGACGCGTATCTCCGTTGAAGTCAACAACTCAAGGTATTATTCAATATATTTTTTTCGAATTTTAAGCTCAACATCGTCTTGTTATAAAGAACCACCACCTTCTAATACTCTGGTGCCCTGACTATATGCTTTCTTATCCTAATCACCTTAAGTTTCTTTGCTGTTATACTGTATGAAGTTTTCTGAACCAAGCTTTTTATCCGTCACTCTAAATTTATAATAATATTTAAATTATTTTGCTTAAACATTGAAACAGCCTACAGCCATTATCATAGCCAATGGTTTAATGTTGTTTACTCACTTGCTTAAGCTACACAGTCAACTAAATACACTAATAACTACAAATTCAGCATTATTGTGATGCAAAAAGTCTCTACTAGAACTATCATACACATTATGCTGAAGGATTATACAAATGTTGTATAAAATTAAATTTATAACTCATAACAAATGTAAAGAAAATTTTCTTTGTTTATTGAATCTAAATTTCCCACTTTCTTGAATTAATATTTTATTTATGATGTACATAAATAAACCAAAACAAAAGTTATCATGTAAATTGCCTTTGTATTCTTTAATTGAGGAAATAAAACGTTGAGCAAAAAATGTTTTCTGTAGATATTTTTGTTTGTTAATGCAAATTTTCAGCACAATTTTAATACTTTTTCGTTCGAAATACAATGCATAGGATAAAAGATACTTTATTTATTGAATTCCTGCAATAAGGCAACGTTGTTGATGTAGAGATCGACTAACAATGAACTATTTGTGAGTGATAGAATCAACAACACTTCGGTTCACGTGATTAACGACTTTTTTGTAAAAAGAGTAGTTGTTCTCTAGTAGGGGTAAATTTAGGCAATACTAACAGTGATGCAATTACTGCTACTTTACGTAAAATCACGAGTAGTAATGGTTAAGAATTAAATATTAAGTCTAAAAAAGTATCACAGTGAACTTCATTTATTGCAGATAAAATTATCATAGTTACGTATATTTTATCTCAAATTTATTATAATAATTATTAAATGCATTGTATGAGCATTGACTAGGAGAATAAAAGAAAACAAAATCCTTGCCTACTTAATTTTTTTAATTGCAATTTTTTTTATACATGGGTACATCTTACTGTCGAAAAACAAAAAAAAACTTATTCAGATCATGGTATTATCATGAAAAAGCTATTGGTACTTTTATCATAATAAAACCTTTTTTAAGTAATCCCAAAACATTTGTAATACTATGAATCTGACGACAGCAGGATATTGAAATATTAAAGTATGACTCCAACGGCAATGTTGTCCAATGGTCTTTATTTATTTATTAAAGCTTTAATAAATAAATAAAGACCATTGGACAGCATTGCCGGTGGAGTCATACTTTAAAAATCCCAAAACATCATTACCACTCTTACATTCAAAATCCAAAAATAAAGAAAACAAAACTCATGCTTCTACTGAAAATACAGACATGCAAACAGTTAAAATTTTGAGTTCAACTGAATAACAATTCGACTTTCCAAATGAAACTTTGTAAAATACAACAAACAACTCAAGACCATCTTCAGATTTAATTTCTGGATATTTACATGGCCTGATAACAATATTCTTTACATAAGTAGTAAAAAACAGAATAAGAAAAAGCTTTCATTTGTTATATGTGGTTCTCAGTGGCAATAAGCGGTTGAAAAAAAAAAATCCAGAAAAGTATCAAGGAGGAGATTGTTTCTTTAAAAAAAAAAATTAATGTTGAAAGTCAGGAAAATAAGAGAGAAGAGCTAGAAGAGAGAAAGAAAAGTATTTGTAAAAGTTAAATTAGGATTGAAAAAGAAAAAATGAAATTAGTGAAGCAACAACAACTAGTCGTGCAATTTGAAGAGAAACATAAGATAACAAAAACTATAAAAAAAATGCTATGGCAGTAATTGGATGTCAGTAATACAAACACAGTGCAGTAATACCAGCATTTAGCTAATTAATTGAAAGTTTAATAATCATTATACTTTACAGTTTTTATCATTTAAACGATTGTTATATGGTATCTAAGTACAAAAGCTTTTAATTAAACAAAAAATTAAGTTTGTGTATAAATACATGTGTATATTGTAAGTTTTTACGTACATCCTAAACGAAAAAGTGTCAGTAATACCTCCACTCACTCCTATTTGATGAACATGAGCCCAGTTCATATTCACCTATTTAACTACTAATTGTATTTGGTTCAATTATATTAAAATTGTTACTGTACAATTGTTAAGTAAAGGACCTATTTAAGTTAATCCCAAGTTGAAGAGTTAAGCCTACAAGTTCTGATTTCCTGCACAACTAGTATCGTTTCTGTTCCCTACCTTGGTTACATCCTGATAATTAAAAATTTTAACCGACATTTGTTGACTTAGAATTATCAGCAATATCAAAAAAATTTCACCCTCAAAGTAATCTTTTGCTTTCGGTCATACTCATAGTAAAAGCCAGTTTCAGTTTTTTGAGCGTGGCCCTACAAAAATTTTTCTATGATTCTTTCTTGTCTTTATTTACCAAATAGCTTGCATGTTTACTAGACTCTTATAAATCAGTACTATAAGTCTTCTCTCATGCCAATTCATCAAACTCATGACCTGACTATAAAATTTATGTATTTAATATAGATGGCATTATAGTCATAACATCAATATTTTTACTCTTACAGAAACGTGAATAACGTATTTTTAGTGCACATCACTTGTCGAAATATTATATTACGTGCTGATTGTCATGACAAGGGGATGAGAGCTGGAGGAAAAGACGTTTGAATGTCTAGGGGGGTAGCGTTGCATTTTATTTGTGTGGGAACGTAACGAATCACATGATCATTTCCTTTAAGGTAACACTAAATGTGACACATTACTTAGTGATCAGTGTTAAGGAATGCTTAGGATTAAAGATACTTTATTATTTAATTTCTGCAACAAGGCAACGTTGTCGATGTAGAGATCGACTAGCAATGTATTCTTTGCGAGTGCTAGAATCAATAACACTTCGACGCAGGGGCTCTATCACGACTTTCGATATCTCGCAAAAGTCAGTATTTTTTCGATAATTCTTATACTGCGCATGCGCACAACCATAATTTTATGTCAATTATTGAAAAAAATACTGACTTTTGCGAGATATCGAAGGTTGTGATAGAGCCCCTGGTGATCAAAGCAACGAATCAACGACTTTCTTATGAAAAGGTAGTTGTTCTTTATTGCTCGATAAGCACGAGCTCAGTTGATATCCACCTATTTAACTATTTAATGTAATTGGTACAACTATTTCGCAATTTTTACTGAACCACTTAGTGGCTTCAGTTCATTGGTGCCGGAAGGGAAATGTCCTAATGAGTTTTTTGTACCACTATCGTGTACTATCGGAGCAAAATCGTAGTAGTGTGCTCTTCGGAATCATAATTAATGGTGGTCTAAGCTCAGATCTTCTCAAAACTCACTATTACTCATTCTACGAAGGGCTTGTCATTTTCGGCGTTTTAATGCTGATGCTCTCTGTGATAAACGTGTCTTGACATTTTTTAAAGCAGCAGACTTTGATTGCTGTATGAGCGTGCTTCTGTATGGCGTTTGAGTCTTTTGCCATAGACTGACTCCTTGGTTTGATAAGACCTTAAGGTATAGATGAGCTATCATCTGTACGGGTTTGCAATCAGGACTTGTGATTGAGGCATAACTTTGCACTATTCTTTAGTATAATTAAAGGTAAAGAAAGATATTTTTTTGTCTTGAGATGGCTTTTCCTGAGCCTCGTCAGCTTCTGCGTACATACAGTCGACTTGTATGTGGATCCAAATCAATCTTACATTCCCTTTTAGCAGATGCCTTAGTTACGTATTTTTATCCATATTTTTTACCTCTTTACGATGCAGTGAGGTAAAGCATTTGTCCTGGCCTTGAAGGAGCTACGTAGGTCAGCTCACTATGCGCTTCCAATATTTACGATCTCTATTGCTACTTTTTCGTGTTATGTATGCTACATTCTTTTCTCGTATTATCATAAATCTTGAGGATATTACTCCACTGCCAGTGCATCTCACGAGTTACCTTGAGAGCTTTAAAACGGCTCTTTACAAATACCTACTTTCTAATGCGATCAATATTTTATCTTTAATATGCACTTGTGTACTATAGAGAGCAGGCCCTGCTTATTTATTCAATAAATAGTTTGCACGTGTATACAGTTTTGAGTTGGTTTCACGGTTTTTATTACTCATACTCTTCTAAATATTATTCTATTTTTTAAGCAAAGTAACAAATTTTATCATTTTTTTAATAGTTTTATACTGTTGTGCTGTTCTACTGACTAGACACTGATAAATCTATATTCTTATATATTACTTTGCCATAAAGACGGTATGTGCTTGGCAATTATGAACTAAGATAATAATTAAATCTCTCAATAATAATCTTACTAACTGAATAGTGGTAAGAATAAGGATAAACTGCAACTCTTACCGAAGGGTCCACTCGTTGCGCAAGGAAACGTTTACTCTCTATTTAGAGTGATCTTTCCTTAATTATGCAGGCTCACAAAAAAATAGGTCTGCGCATTTGACCAGACCTATAATTCTTTATGTATTTTTTGACGCTTAATCTGCATCTGCAATGAAAATATACCCTTCACCAGCGTATTTTAAAATTATGCATGAAAAACCTTAGTTTTTTGATTTCAGTATGTTTTTTTTATGAAAAAAAAAATATATCAAATGTTATTTTTTTGACCTTAGAATTAGGTTTTACGAAAAAAATGTCAAAAATCAGGTTTGAAATTTTTTTTTTTTTTTTTAAATTAATCCACTATATGGCGTTAAAAAGGCTATAAAATCTGGCAAAGTCCAAGTTTGCCCAAAATTTGAATGAAATGCTATTAAAATCAGGTTTTACCATTTAGAACCCACTTATGTACTGTTACTTTGAAGACGGCGTAGCACTAATTTATGCATTTAGGCCTAAGCTTTCGCTCAATAGCCTGGATACATGATAAGAAGGATTAAAGACGAAGCACTGAGGTAGGAGCAGGTTTAATGATTGTAGAAAGGTTAGGTAGCTACTTGGCCATCAGCATCTACAGCAACGACACGTAACCGGCCGTTTATTCGGAAATGGTAGCTTAGTTCCTTTTTAAGGAGTCTATAACCATATGGTCACCAGCATTTTTCACTAGTGACACTCAGCATATAGCTTTGAAGATTGGGTTTTTAAAACAAAGACTAGTTACCTGGCCGTCGGTATTGACACCAATCGGCACGCAACGTAGCATTGTCACTTGATTGATTTGAATAAAGGCTAGTTGCTTGACCGTCATCGTTTACACCAACTGGCACACAACTTAGCATTGCTACTTGATTTAAAAATTCCTTTCATTAATTAAAAGCTAGTTGCTTGGCCATCAGCATTTATCCCAACTGGCATACAATTTAGCGCTGATTTCTTATTTGATCTTTTTTAATTGAAATTTTTCTTTTGCCACCTGCCTGGCCACCAATATCCAGATTAAATGGCACGCAATTGTGGGTTTCATATGGAAAAAAATTTTGGGGGTGCGTAAAAATTCACTTTGAAAATAAATATTACCTACTTTTATTATAGTCAAAAAAAGGGGTATAAAAGTGGTTGTCAAGGCAAGATCTGGCTGGTCGGATGTAATTTGAGTTAAAACAAATGGACTGCATTCTCCACGTCACGTATAGGCACCAACCGGGTTCTTCAGGTCGTCTATTCTAGTCTGGCTACTGTTCTAGGTATATACTCAAGCCGGCCTAACCATCAAACGAATTTTTTTTTTACCAACCTGCTCGCAAAGGAGGCCATGGGTTTATATAGCCAAAAATCTTGCCTTCTTATTATTGCCACTATGGCCAAAGATGACAATACGTATATAAGTTCTTAAAATCAGTCTGCATCATCTTGTAGCAGGGAGAGAGAAAGATTTTCTATATATTTTCTGTCTCCCTTGACATAGATTGTTTTGGTTTCGGGGTAATGCTTACTCGCTAAAGAATATGGTATGACAACGATACTGGTCCCAGTGTTCGCTCGTCGAAAATAGATCACATTACAGTTCACGTTTTTTCGGCTTGATGACCCTTGATATTGTAAGTGTTAAGACAAGAGAATGATAGAAGTGTTGTATACCGCTGTCAAGTCTCGTTGCACGAACGTTAGCCAACGTATGAACCAAACATCCTGACTTGAATGTCGGCCTACATAACTACGCCACCTTGTTTACGAATGGTTAAGGCAGAGAAAGAAAAGGATGGAAACCTATTTATTAAATTTCACCGAATAATGAAGATAAATCTGTCAACGCATAAAGTGGGAAGAAGATGTAGACTAGTTCTTGGATCTTTATCTTATTCGGTCTCTCGTGCATCGTGAAGCATTAGCTCCAGTGCTTGGTATATGCGTGAGTATGTCGTGTTAAGGTAGATACGAAAACATGGGCTTGCAAGGAGAAAAAGAAAAGAAGGAGAAAATAGAAAAAAAAATGCGTCGAGCTCAGCCTCAACGTAACACTCCCCTCCTAAGACTATTGCTAGGACTTCGAACGAAGAACTGGAAACAGTTCGCTATATGAAAATATATATTTATTAAAATTTTACTGCACTGATACTTAACAACTAATATATAAAGGTTATTGTTTAGTACCAAGTATTCTTAAAAAACTTATTACTACTTCTATATTGTTAGATTAGCTTTTTAATCCTAATGTTAACTTTATTGATTGCATTTAGTAGTAGTTAGCGAAAACTCACATCTAGCTATAACTAATTTAAAAAAGAAGAAAAAAATAATGTTTTTTAGTAAATTTGAGTCAAGGTCTTTCCTACCATCCCTCTCTTAAAACTGGTACTAGGGCTTCTTATAATAACCTAGGAGCAGTCCGCTGAGTACATCGTTTTAGAAGAAGGATGGTACATAATGATATTTAACTTAGAACGTTATGTTAGTAATTATATGTAGTAATTTTTTAAATAAAATAAATATGAGTTAGGTTATTGAAGAGTAACAGGTTTAAAATATGTTAATTAAAATACGTATGACCTATAATAATGCGCATCTGTATTGTTATGGTTATACATTGATTATATACTTAATTAATTATTTATTTTTAGAAGCCTCCTTGAACAAAAATAGTTATAAAATTTTATGGAGTAAAATCCAACTGTATACATATACATTTATGAGGTGTGTTAACTACTGAAAAGCGAAAAATTGGCTGTTTTTTCTTTCTTTAACGATTGGAATGGTTTGAGCGATTAGGGTGTTTGGAATTGTAGCTTGTATAATGGTTGGAGAGAATTACCTATTTTCTTGGTTTTTTAGTGTTCCTTGTCTTGGTAGTATGGGAGTGTTGATGATTTGCGGGTAGCATGGGATCTTTTCTTGCATCGTCGACTCTTTTCGATGAATTAATGTTGAACTGTCATCAGAATTTTGTGAAGATGAGGATTCTACATTCTCTTGGTAGAACTGCGTTTCGTTTTCAGGTCTACGACGGTTATTATCAGTTATTCTTTCCTGAAAAAAGTAGTAAACTTACTAAGCTAATTCATATAGCTCTGAGCATTCGTACAGACGATCCATAGGTTTAATGTAGCAGATTAATATTTATCATCGTTGCGTGTTTTAGGTGTCAGGAATATTGTAGTTCCGTTGTTGTTCACTAGAAGTTCAGCGAAGTAGTCTTCAATTCTTTTTAATGCTACTTCTATTGGAATACACTTAATTATCCGTATGGCTTCGTCAGTAATTGTGGCCATAAATCCGGGTCCTTTTATAAAATTGTAAGCCAATTTATCTGAAGATTTTTCAGCTATTACTAAAGCGTCTTGCAACGCAATGTGATCTCCTCTGCAACGCTGCGTCAAGATATCTTTATACAAAGATTTGACTTGTGATCAAAGATTTTTTATTACGTAGATGAATTTGGAGTTAATACATGCAAATAAATCAACATTATCAGGATTTTTTATATTATGAGTGGCAAGAGATTGGCCACTTTCTCTTTCAAAGATAAAAAGTTTCAGGTGATCTATTTTGATTATGTTTTGCCCAAAAATATTATCCATTTTCTTTATTGTCAGGGTGAAGGTTACATCGTGCAACTTGAATAAATATAATATTTCTTATGTGAGTTTTTCTATATCTACTTGTTATTCAGCAATACCTTAGCATAAAATTTCGTATAATTTGAAGTTGCAAGATAATCTCGGTAGTACACCCTAATAGATGTTGCTACTGTCTTGATATATGCAGTTGTCAGCATTAAAAGGACACCAATCTTCAGAGAGAAGTAATATTATATCCTTAAGCAGATTTATGTGAGCATATAATTATTGTAATTTTACTTGAAGGGCGCCAACTACGGTGTCATCACTCCATGACCCATAGCGATCTGCGTAGTATGCTCTGCTGCATTTTTGTTCAGAATTTACAGAACCTGCTAAGGTTACAGCGATATTTGCTGATGTGTTGACAGAAGTATTACTGACGATCAGTAAGTCACGCTAATGTATGCCAATATTGTTTCATACATTCACCGTGATTATAGTTATCGATGAAGTTGGTTACATGGTTATGCACTATAGAGTTTTGTTAGTGCATACCGCTTTAACTAATAGTTCTATGGATGGTTACCTTGCATTGTACAACGTGTGTTACAGCAAAATTATTGAGTTGTGACAATTGTATGTAACTCTAGGTTATATTAACGGTGTCTAAAGGAAGATGGCAAGGCTCAACTTCTAATAGCTGCAGGTCAAAGGCCACTATGAAGTAAGCTACACGGGCTCTTATCAAGAGTGATATGCCAGGGATCGTTATTTTGAAGTTCTCAAATCACTTGATATTAGATAAATAAGAAAAGAGTAAAAGAAGAAAGGTAATAGTAGCAGAATGGGTAATACTTTTATGTATAAAAGGAGCCCTTACTCAGGGATTTATTCATCGCTTGACTCACTAGAATCCGTAATAATTTTTTTCCTGTTGGGAGTAAGCATCTTAGATACTCTTAACCTATTTGCATTAACTAATTTGGGTTTATTTCCTACTTATAGTTTAATATTATGTTTATTAAATATTTGTAGAGTCTTATGAGGCTCAGTAAAGTAAATCTTTTTCAACCCCTTTTAAACGATGGACGTATTCGCCAACCCTAAGAAACTTTTCGTTTATATTTTTGTCATAATATTTCTTATAAAAAATTTTTGTTTTAACTAAGTTATCATACGCAAGTTTTCAAATGTTATTAAGCTTAAGCACTAAATTAATAATATACTCTGTATACGTAGGTAGATGTTCCTCGTTTGTTGGTGGTACAGATAATGGTAACCTTACAAGTCTTCCAAATACAACTTCATTCGGCGTATGTGTTGTGCTTTCATCATATGCAGGTGTTGTAGTTTAGGATAGCCAGATCTACTCATTAATCCCAATTACTTTCACTATCAGTGAATTGCTAGTAATATTCTCCCAGTGATTATGTGGTCTTTCCAGTGATTTGTTTGATTAGAGGTGAAAAGCCGTTGTTATTACCTTTTTCATTTTTAAGCATTTTGCAACACTTTCCATTAGGTTGCTTACAAAATTTCTCTCTTGATCTGTCAAAATGATCTTGGACGCTCAAAATATGCAAATAAAACGTCGTATAAACGTGTCAGAAATCGTGGGGGATGTTGCGTCCTTTAACGGTACTGCAATTCAAAATTTTTACAGCTGATCTCGCATTGTTAAGATGTATTCGTTTTCTTCTTGAGTTTTATGTAGGCGTCTGACAATATCCAGTGCAACCTTCTCAAATGCGGTACCAGGCATGCTTGTTACTGGCATTGACTGCTTATTTTTTAGTCTTACTAACTTTTTTAATTGGGGTTCTAGGCATTGCTAAATACGTCGTTATACATCATCTTTTAGTCCTTCCCAATGGCACTCTTGGTGTATGCGGCCAAAAGTTTTGGAGATACCTTGGTGTCCTCTGACGAGTGATTTATGAAGCTTGTAAGAAATTTTATCTCATCTTCATGTTCTACATATTTAAGAGAATTTTTACATACTATGATCCTACTATTACTATTATAAAATATACTTTTGAGCATACTATATATTTCTGCCCAACTAAAGTTACATACGTTTATACTTTATAAATGTGTTTAAGGTGGTTAAGTATTTTTATATCAAAACAAGTAGCAATTTTTCAAAAGAATCTTAATCTGGTTTTTTTATTGTGATTTGCGATACTTGCTCTTTATCTGTAATAGAGAGAGCTAATTGCTATCTTTTATTTGTCAATTTCTTTATTTAAATGCTTTCTACTAGTAATTGTTGGTTAGTTGTTTTTTTATTAGCCTTAAATAATCTATGCACACCCTCATCAAGCATGGCACCTGTTGTGTTGACGAAGTATATCCCATTATCTAATCTATGCTCCAATAAATTTTTTGTTTCGACGATATTGCTAACACCATAAACGGTGTTGTTTATTTTGTCATCAGTGGTAGTAAAGTCTTTTATATGTAGTGGCTTATGATTCGTAATCCGTGTGATCGTTTAATTTTTTCATGTCAGTCATGTCACTTATGTCAGGAAATCGTAAGAGCAGTGCCGTGTATAATGCTTCCTTCAGCTCTTGAAAGGCCTTTTTCTGATTATTTGTCCAATGAAAATTTCTAATACCCTGGAGAAATTTGCCTAAAGATAGAGCCTTTTTGAAATAATCTTTAATAAAACGCCAGTAATATTCTGCGAATCCTAAATAGTTTACATCTCATTGTATCAGCTTGCATTTACTAGGCTCCAGTTTCCAATTTGCCTTTTTCAATCTTTCTATTAGAAGATCGAAGAATCGTTCGGGTTCATGAAGTGTTTTTGCGTACATGACAATATCGTCCAACCAATATTCGACAGCGAAGTTTTTTAAGCCAAAAGGAATTCTAATGAATTCGTAATGTCTATTTGGGATACAAAAGGCTGTTTTATGTATGTCGTCGGGGTGAACTAAAATTTGAAGAAAGCCTGATTTGCAATCTATGACTATGTAATATTTAGAGTTTTCTACTTGATTTAATATATTAGTTATGTTGGGGGGGGTGGAAAATTCATTGGGAACTACATGCCATTAAAGCTTTTCATCAGGACTTTTCTTAGGAACGATCTAAAGAGCTGTATTATAACTGAATAGCTGTATAATGCTATTTTCGTTAAGTTCCTGTACTTGGCACTTGATTTCGTCCTTTAAGGCATGGGGAAGCCGTTATTGCTCAGTAGTTACAGAAACGTCGTCTATTGTTGGTATGAGATGAGTAGCTATATTAGTGGCCGTGAGCTCGTCCCCTTTAAAGTAAAATTTTTGGTTCTATCGCTCGAGCAGTTCATAGGCTTGTTCTCTTTCTGGTTTACTCAGGTTACTTAAATCTATTATTTTTTTAGTTGAGCCGTTCTTAATCCAGAGATAGGGTGTGCAGGTTTGTTGTTATCTTTTTGCATAAAATATACATTCATTGATTTGCTTGGTGTATCGAGTTCGTTAAAAGTTTCATGTATTGAGTTTTTGTATGTTTCTCTTTCACTAAGGCTACAAAATTCGTTGCTTATAGCTCCCTTCTTCAATATCCTCGTTTTCTATCTCTGAAAGCGATTCTGCTTGTGATTCGCACGTATCAATTTCATTACTCGTTGACTCGTTCGAATCGCTACATCCAAGCTCAGACTCTTTTTGGGTTTCATTTTATATCTGTCTTCTACCAAAAGAAGAATTTTTTCCTTATTCATCACCATTAGTTTATTCGAAAAATCGAGTCTAGACTTACATTTTGTAAGAAAATCTGAGCCAAGAATGCCTTCGAATGGTAGTTTGGAGTCGTCATTGATTACTTGAAAATTTACATAAATACCTCTTAGATTGATGGTAGTCGAGCCAAGAGTTTCCTTGTGAATTTTCCCAATTCTTACAATAAGTCTGGTGTTACTTTTGTCTCTTTTGCAATCCTTTTGAACAAGTTGCCTTTTTATTATGCTGATTTCTGATCCAGTGTATACTAACAGTTGTTTTTTAGGCTTATATATGTTAAAGTATTAAAATTTTCCACAAGTTTCATTAATATTAAAGCGACAGGTATGGGTTAGATTACACCCAAAATTTTGTTTAAAACCAATAACTCGTCCTGGGAGTTTCAAAAGTTCGTGTTCAAAGTTTAGTTCACACTTTGTATCTTGTAAAAATTTTATTCCTAAAATTCCGTCATGCGGTATTGCAAATAACTGTTGAACTACATAAAAAAGAAATTTCCTTTTTAAATAATCTTAAGATGATTTTTCCAATGGAGGGAATAGTTTTATTTATTATTCAATGAAATTCTACTGCGTCGTTATAGTCTATGTCAATCCCAATAGGATAATTTCCAACTTTGACTAGTTTTTCATGAGATCCAGGATCTATTTTGAGGCTTCCTAGATTTCCACCTAAGTGAAAATTCACGTAAGGTATGTATTCATTTTTATATATTACACCGAGGTTATTAACTCATTGAGTAAGCAGTTTAAATCTACTGAGCGCGTCGAGTTGTTCAGCGTCCCTTAAGTTGCGCTCATAACCTGAGGGCCCAAATCGTTTCCCTGATTTTATTCTCTCTTACACTTATTATATTATTTTTTTGTATATTTTTGTCTCCTGTGGCCTGTGTTTTTGCAATACGTGCATACTTTACATATAGTGGCAGTATGACCACTTTTATTGTACAGTTGACAATGCAGCGAGCTCTTAGTTTGCATTTAAAGTTGCGTGCAGTTTTCAGCTACATGGCCTGGTTTGTCGCACACTCGATAAATTATTTTAGCAAGATAGCAGTTGTCACTGTCATGCCCTTACTTACTGCAAGTGTTGCAAAATAACGACGTTCTAGCTACATCGGTGCAATTATCGGCAGTATGATTTAAGGCATTAGAAAATTGGCATACTATTTGAGTGTTCTGATAATTAGTTCTGAAATAATCTCTTGCTGTATGGCCTACCTTTCTGCGTATTTGATAATTTAATTGTTTAAATCTACATCGTTCTGCATTTTTCGGTATTACTTTGATTTTTAGTATTACATTTGGCTGCCGTATGACCTCTTCCTTTACACAGTTCACAGATGATTCTTAGTACACAATCGTCTCCACGATATGTTCGCTTGATTGGCATGACTTGTAATTAAAAGTATATAGTTTTTCATTCATACGAGGTTCTTCTTTTACTCCTTGATTGCGGAAAGCTCGTTGTAGTTCAAGTACTTTCTCTACTTAAAAAGCTCTTGTTAGTACGTTATTTATTACTTTATTGGCAATAACGCTTAGCTAGGTTTAAATTTCAGGTTAAAGTCCATTTTTAAAGCACTTTACAGTACTTTGCTCAAGAGCTGCAGTAAATGCTACAGATGGGGCGGCTCCATCCTCTAACTTCTTAGCCCTTAAAATTTGGTTTTGTATGTTTCTGATTCAGTTAGCACAGGTTATCACAGACTTATTATTTCTTTAGAATTTATTGCCCATTTCTCCTTGTAATTAGTGTATGGTTTTTACTGACGCGTAAATATTTTTTACGTGATTTTTGAGGGCGTTGATATTTTCAAAGACTACTCAACGTACATTCAAACATGCTTCTCCAAGTAGCTTGCTTCCAAAAGCTTGATCAAATTGGCATCGTCTGTGGCGCTTACTATTTCCTTAGCTTCATCGTAGCCTTCAAGAAATACACTCAATGGTATATTTTTTCCATCGAATTCAGGTACCACGTTTAAGACGTCCTTCAATGTCCCACTTTGAACTGCCATATTTTTTACTAAATGGTTTGCAGGTCTAGGCACAGGAGGCTTGGCCGGTATGTGTGAGTCCCTTTCTTCTTGTATTTTGACAGCAGTGCTATCGATAATGTCTTCGCTTTCTTCTCTTGCAGTAGAGTGAAATATGTTGGGTTCACGTATTGTTTTGTCTAATTCACTATTATCAATATCTAACGATTTGACGCTTGAACTTTAATTAATAAGTAAATCTAAATTATCTAATAATTTACTATCGCTGGTATTTAAATTTAGATAACGTGGTTGATATTGTGCGAATTTATCGACTTTGCCTTGGAGTGTTTTACTTTGCAATGCTTGTTGCACTGTAATATGTTTACCACTCATGACTATACATAGTAATGAGAGTGTATTATTAAGTGTAACGGATTATACTTCTAGCCGAATTTTTTCTTTTCAATATGCTTTAAAATTTTCCGTACGAATGTCAAGTTGCTTAAGCGAGGGGGTTTGATTGACAGTGAATGTATGGCAGTCCCAAAGTAGTCCGGCTTACTCTTGCAATAAATTGTTTTTAAAAATTAGAAGTGGTTTGTATAAAACTTTTCTGGTTGACTTGCGACAGTATCTGAGCTGACTCAAGCGAAAATGTAATAGCCAGAATCTAGATTGAACTAAAGATAATCATTATTGTTGAATAGTCATGCATCGATTTCTAAGTTATTTGTAATATTTATGGGCAAATTGCAGAAAGTGTCAGAGATGCTGGTTACGTTAATTTTTTAATATTTTAGATTGAGTTCTTTGTATGGAATGGTTTTCGAAATTTCAGATTTACATCCGTTTTTGTGGTAAAAACATACTTTTACTTTGAACCCTATGATGTCAAATGCTTCCGCTAAATTAATAGCTGCTAAATAGTGCGGGTTTCCGTGACATAATTCAGACGTTTGAGTGTTATTTACTCTAGATGCAGTTGTTTAAATAAATCACTCAGTTATTCGAAATTGGTATTCTTTTTATCACTTGGATCTTTTGCTAATATCCAGTGGAAGGTTTTGACATAATTTTTTAGAGCTTGTACTTGATCGCACAGTGAAGTGACAGCAGGCCAGTGGTCTTTGTCAAAGTTGTCCAAAATATCTTATTTGTCATCAAATTCAACAAGTTTGTCAGCATGTATTAAAATTAAGGCTGAATTTTTGCAACTTTTGGCTCTACTTTCTCAATTTTGATTTCCAATTCGATGATATCGACAATTTCGAGCATAACTATGTGACTGAAGAATTGGTCGAGATTAGTACATCTTTTTGTCTTGTGCGTAGCAAGGCCCATTACCTTCAACCAGAGCTCTTGCGTGTTTTCTAGCTTAAATTTTCTTTGAGGGTTCTTGACCCCTTATCTGGGCTTTGATGGTACTTGACCTTGAGTTAGTAGCTTAGAATTTCTACTGGGGCGTCACTTGCAGTTATTTCCTCTCTCTCTCTCTCTCTCTCTCTCTCTCTCTCTCTCTCTCTCTCGTTCCTTTTCTATTACAGCTCTAATACAAGGCCTGCCTTTATTCTTTTACCATCTTAGTTGTATGGGTGTGGACTTTTATCCTTACGAGAGCTAGTATGTCTATGTTATTGAGTGTGTCATGCCTCAAAAATTTATTAGTAACATTTGTACTGTTTCAATAATTCTTATTTTGAAGTCGTCTATTCGAGTTCAATAATATCAAGGACGTGTACAGGCATGCGTTATGTGGCGTGTAATTGAGCAACTTGGTCGGGTGCGAGCAGATTTGGGTTAGGCAACGGTGCTACTACGGCTATAAGTATGAGTCCGTGGTAAAGAGGCTGAAATATTTTGTACTCACGTTTAATAACTAATAAGTTTTGATCAGTTTGAGTTGAAGTGGTGCTTTGGACCTCTCCTTGATTGGAAACTGACCCGTTTATTATTACTTTCCTTTGTAATAACCGTTTATTTAATTCTCTAAAAGTTGGCTTCTGAGCTTACGTGCTGTCTGACCCTTCATTAAAAATGAAATAAAATAAGAATTTTATTGATCCTTAAGTAGAGGCATATTTGTCCTTATACTTGAATCCTAGCAGTTTATTAGTAAAGTGAGGTGATACTTAAGGCATACAAACTTCCAACTAAAATTTCTAAGGGAGTCGTTGCGTAGAGCCAGCCAGCTCGTGCAGTTGAGTTAACAAGGACTTAGTCTACTCGATATGCTACTGTACAAATGATTGCACTAGAGTGCGTTACTTCAGAGTCAAATATAGTAGCCTGCTTTCACCACCAATAAAAGAGAAAACAAGAATTGTATTATTTATTGAAACTAACGTTGCTGAATTGAATAGACAATAAAAATTTTTTTTTTTCTTACTTTTTTTCATTACGTGCAAGTAATTTATTCATTTATTTTACTTGTTTCTGACAATTCTTTCAAAAAAGAGATTTTCCTTTATTGTTATCAATATTACTTTCTAACCTCAATGATGTTACCTCACTCTCGTGATAGCTATCGTCTACTAGCAGTGGGTTAGTCATGTCGACGCTACCACTCCCTAGCCATGCGAGCAAGTTCTTTCTAGCTCAGTCACTGTCGTTATTTTTTTGAGACAAATATGCGTGCATGCAAAGATATTGTTACTTACTTCAGGCTCTGTTTCAACAGCTTTAAGATCAGACATCCTGTACGATCATACCGTTTTTAATATGTGTGCCAACTCTGCAGCATGACACATCATAAAGCAATTCATTTCGGCACAGGGGTGGATCCAGAAACGTTTCTGGGGGAGGGGGGCGATATCAAAAGTTTTATTCTGACAACCCAGTCTTCTTCCATCATGTAGAAATAAACTATTTAAACAAAAATTTGTCAATACAAGCAGTATTAAAATTTTAAATGTTAACATATACAAAATAATAGTTATTAATTAATCAATAATTAAAAAAGCAAACTTTTGTAATTTAAGTAATTCAACTAACTTCCTCAATATTTCTGCAGTTATCATTAGTAAGCCCTCTTGCTTTTACAAATAAAAGTTGTGTTTGATCCATACCAACTACATGTTCTGAAAGGAATGCCATCAAGTTCTTAAACTGTATAAAAAATTAATTCAAGTTGGCAAACGTTTAAATCTCTAGCATCAAATTTAACACCACTTAGTACTTCTGCATTCACTTACTAAGCGTTAAAGTAAACTGACAAGCCCCTACAGTTAGAGTGGTAAAGCCTGATCAAACTATCAATTCATAAAGTAACTAAAAAATGTTATATTTAAATTAAAGTACATCAATATTTATGACATGACCCAAAATAATATTATACTGATCGTATGAACAGTTACGCAGGCCCACAAAAAAAAATTGTCGGTACTTTTGACCAGACCAACTTTTTTGCCATGTATTTTTTAAGGCTAAATCCAAATCTGCCATTAAAAAAAAACCTTTCCTAGCGATTTTTAGAGTAATTGCAGAAAAATGCAGATGAACGAAAATTAGATACTGTGAAGATGAATAGGATTAATTTGACGCAGAAAAACTAAAATAAAGATGTAGTAAAGAAAAATACTGTCAGTTTGACATGAAAATTCAATTCTACGTATAAAAATATTTGTAAAAACCATGGTGCGAATAATTTTTTCATGAAATTGAAGCTCTCGATGGGGCTGTGGAAGGGCTAACAGATAGAAAATAGGTGAAGTTCATTCCAAAATCAATTAAACAAGATTAAAATTAGGCTCTTTAACTTAGGAATACTTCATAGTATTGGCAATACTACCTTAGGGGTGTTCAAGGCTGCTGATAGTGAGTTTGAGGTCAGATTTCTAGAATACGGCTCCCACGTTTCATTTGTGGGCAGTGATTAAAATTAGTTGATCCATGTTTCTAAGAATCATGTAGTAAAGTGAAGTTTTTGCCTGAACGATACAATATTTTAAATTGGCTTCCACTTTTACACACGTTTTTCTTCAAATGACCGATGTAGAGAGTTTCTTTTACGTTTTTGTCCCTTTTTTGTGGTCACTTCTCTGTATATCATCCAGCAGTAATCTGCCAACATAATTATACCCCATTATCCTTGAAATCTGCGTTCAAATTCTTTTAAATCTTGGTAAAACCTTTCACCATGCTCTTCACTGAAGTCACCGTTACTTTCTGTAAATTGATCAACATGCGAATCAAGAAAATGAAGCTTTAAATTCATTAGGCAGCCTAATTTTTCAAAATTACATACTATTGTATTCACCCTATCTACGTAATGAACATCTTTTGTATTACCCAAAAATTTTGTTGATTTCTCTTTAAAACTTAACCATGCTGCTTTTTTAATATCGTTCATAGATTTTTCAAAATTGTCATCTCTAAATAATGTGCGTATTTCAGGACCATCACAAATACTTTGCTTAATTAAGCATCTGGTTTTTTACTAAATACTGTACCCAAATATTGATAACATTTCCCGTCCTTATCTAAGGCCTTGACAAATTGCTTTATCAATCCAAGCTTTATGTGTAAAGAAGGTGTCAAAATTTTTGATGGATTAACAAGTGGTTACTTTATCATATTATTTTTACCTGCTTTAAACGATTCTCTTGATGGCTAGATTTTTTTCTTGTAGTAGTTCTCTCGGTCTCTGCTGTCAAACATACACAAATAACATGGATACTTCGTTAATCCAGATTGTTGTCCGATGACCATAGATAAAATTCTATAGTCTCCGCATATTTGCCATTTATGTTGCTCGTATTTCATTTTTGCAAAGACCAATTCAATATTAGAATATTTTTCTTTGAGCACAGTTGAGCGTGCTAAAGGTGTAGGAGTGTGTTTATTTGTGATATGAAGGAGAACTGCTTTGAGGCTGCGCTTTGACGAATTGATGAACAGCCACTAATTTTCGGGCTTGTACAAATTTGATTTTAATTCATCAATAATTCCTTTTACACCCATGCAGTAAGCTAATTTAGAATCATTCTTGAAATATTTATGAAAGTTTTCTTCTCATTTACGGTTCACACCAATCTTAGTACCCTTCGTTAGCATATTTCTTTTCTTGAATTCTAAAGCCATAAATTCTGATTGTTCTTTAGATAGACCACCCTTCTTAAATAGATCATTAAGATTTTTTTGATCGAATTTTATAAGAGCTCGCTCTTCACCACTGGGTATATACTCTTCATAACTGTGCTCTTTTCTCTCATCGAATTCCCTTGAATCCATCTCATCTGACGTGCTGTTTCTCGAGTCGTTTGTCAGCTCGTTAATCTGGTTTGTAGAATGGTCCTTCACATGCAGAGTACTTAACCCCACAGAAATTGGTTGGAATTTGGAATTTGGAAAAAAAATGCCACTTAGGTGCTGATGAGCATGAAGACCGCTAGTGCCCAAGTGGCGTTTTTTTTGGCTACGTGAGCGTAGCAATTTGTGTTCTAAACAACCAAGTTAGGCAAAGTGACCTAAAAAGGGTAGATACGATATAGTAGAAAATCATGGCATGCTTACTTCTGCACACAATGTGAAACTACGGAAAAATATATATTGCAAGCATTAGAAGCAGATGGTCTTCATGCTTACAGCAAATAACCTTTAGTACTATTTTTTGATTCACAGAACTGGACATTTTTTACTGGACCTGAAATACGCACATTATTGAGAGATAACAATTTTGAAAAATCTATGAACAATATTAAAAAAGCAGCATGGTTAAGTTTTAAAGAGAAATCAACAAAATTTTTGAGTAATACAAAAGATGTTCATTACGTAGATAGGGTGAATGCAATAGTATGTAATTTTGAAAAATTAGGCTGCCTAATGAATTTAAAGCTTCATTTTCTTGATTCGCATGTTGATCAATTTACAGAAAGTAACGGTGATTTCAGTGAAGAGCATGGTGAAAGGTTTTACCAAGATTTAAAAGAATTTAAACGCAGATTTTAAGGATAATGGGGTATAATTATGTTGGCAGATTACTGCTGGATGATATACAGAGAAGTGACCACAAAAAAGGGACAAAAACGTAAAAAAAACCCTCTACATCGGTCATTTGAAGAAAAACGTGTGTAAAAGTGGAAGCCAATTTAAAATATTGTATCGTTCAGGCAAAAACTTCACTTTACTACATGATTCTTAGAAACATCGATCAACTAATTTTAATCACTGCCCACAAATGAAACGTGGGAGCCGTATTCTAGAAATCTGACCTTAAACTCACTATCAGCAGCTTTGAACACCTCTAAGGTTGTATTGCTAATACTATGAAGTATTTCTAAGTTAAAGAGCTTAATTTTAATCTTGTTTAATTGATTTTGGAATGAACTTCACCTATTTTCTATCTGTTAGCCCTTCCACAGCCACATCAAGAGCTTAAATTTCGTGAAAAAATTATTCGCACCATGGTTTTTACATATATTTTTATCCGTAGAATTGAATTCTGATGTTAAACCGACCGTATCTTTCATTTCTACATGTCAATTTTAGTTTTTCTGCGTCAAATTAATCCTATTCATCTTCACAGTATCTAATTTCCGTTTATCTGCGTTTTTCTGCAACTACTTCAAAAATCGCTGGGAAAGGTTATTTTATGGCAGATTTGGATTCAGCCTTTACACAAACTTTAGTCTGCGTTTGTCTTCAGCAAACTTGTCAATTATTTTATCTTTATTTAAAATGATGTCAGAATGTATATTTATTAGAGCCATCCGTTTAGCCGTTCTTCTGTTATACTGGATCTTAACCATGTTTTAATTCTTCTTAAAAAGAAAAAATTGTTCTCCACTAGTAGCACTGACTGGTAGAGTTACTAGTCTCGAAAAAATTCTCGAAAAAATAAGGAAGATAGGAAATAGTTGCTGATCACATGCATGTAGTAGATGAATTGCTCTAAGCGATGAATTATAATTTTCCCTTTTTTACTTTATTTTTCACATTCTGACTTCTCCTATCATCTCGGTTTGTAATATCATGGGATTTTGCTTAAAAAAGGTCTGGTATTTATAGGTAATTTCGTGGGCTGTGTCTTGTAACAATTTGTCATTTTTGTAAAAATTAAAATCTGGGAATAAAATACTTCTACAGGGAAAAAACAAGTCAAGTGTTTCGTCAGAAAACTATTGTTTAAGATCTTCTATGATATTTTCAATGATTGTGATGTATATTTGTATATTGACTGTCTGTAATAGTTTACGGGACTTTTAGAAGGATATTTTTTTTAAAGAACTTGTCTTGCTGCTCTACGTGGTATTTTGATGTCTAAACCTAATTTTTCTGCTGTACTACACATTTCTTTATGTATAAAATTTAAAAATTTTTGTCTACCTTTTCTCTTTTTGTCTTCAAAAGTTGTAAGGTATCTTCTATTGTACTTTAAGCTATTTTGAGATCGATTTGGACTTTTAGCAATGGCTGACTTACTGGTAAAGTATAGTTTAATATATCTGCCAAAGATACTACTGCAACGATAAGTGCAGTATCACAGAGAGCTACCTTAAGAGTTTTTGCAGTAGATGATATTTTATTGTCCAACCAAGAAGAAATAACCTTTAAAGGTTTGATGGTGTGAGGAAGTAAGAACCCAAACTGTAGAACTCTATGACATCTTTTGATTTCTCTAGTCTCACGAAGTTAAGAAAGCTCATAGACTCTTATCCTTATCATTGCACTAGTTTGCTTGGCAGAGACTCTTAAAAATAAAATTTTTTCTTTCATTACATCAATAGAGTTTCTTACTGATGTAACGGAAGATGATTTTGATCCAGAAAATTTAATATGTGATTCTGGCAAGAAAAGTACACAGTATTCTCAGCTTCTTCTTTTACAGTTTTCACTGCACCACAAGATTAAATCCAGATACTCTAACTTCTACATTAACTTGTAAATTTCCATTTGACTGACCCACTACGCTTAATAGATCGAGAAATTCTATAAGATCTTCTTGGATAACACCGTTATCCGAATACTGCAGTACTAAAGTCAGTTGTGAAATCCTAGATTTGTCTAGGATTTTATCGAATATAATGCTGTAAAATTTTGCTTTTTTTACTCTATCAATGATATTGAGTAAAATTTTTTTACCACAACAGTTAACAATCTCATTCTGTACCGTATTATTTATATATATTGCATATGTTGCTCACGTAGTAAAACTTTCTAAACTAGCTTTTAATTGCATATCTTCACTTTGGATCAGAAATTTTAGTAGTTCTCTGAAATTACTTTGATCGACTTGACTATCTATGTCTTAAATACCATCATCTCTATGCCTTCGTAAAGATATATTTTGTCGCCCAAGGAAAATAATACTCTGGATAATTGGCTTAAGACGCAGATGGTTCTCTGTTGATTGTTCCAAGTGCTCTTAATTAACTAGATAAATAACATCCAATTTTGGATTATCTCAGACTATGAGAAATTTTAGTCCAGAAGCTACTGCAGACAAATGATATTCATGTAGTAACAAACAATGGGAAAAATTTACAAAAAAAGTCTTGTCTCACGTGAGAAAAAATAAGCCATTCATGATCGTTCTAATATTTGTGACTTGTATATTTCTTCTTTTCTTTACCTCTTTTATCGTGTAACAAATAAGGAAAAGCACAGTTCTTTGGTGGAAGATGAATGAATTGAAAAAAAATGAATTGCATATTAGTTAGTTAAAAATGACATACGTTAACAATATTGCAATTGTTATTATTGCCTAATATAAGTAAAGGTCGGACTTTCACGCGATAGAAAGGTAACATGTCGTGTAGAATATATATGGTGAGAGAGAAAGTCATAATGTTTATAAATAGTCGTTTAAGCAAAAAAATGTATTTTTTTCAGAGAATTTTGTTTTAATTCGCCAAAGAGCAAAAATACATACATACTTTCAGAACTACCTCATAGTCAGTGGAGTTTTTTTGATGGTATTCTTAAGTTTTTGTCTTTTCAACGTCAATAAGATATCCATTCAAACAAAACCTATGATGATTTCACATTCGTTGCCACAAGTATAAATTTAAATAAGCTAATAAATGAGCAACTATATTCAAAGTAGAACGTACAAGAATCTCTTAGAAGGAAGCATAAGTATTAAATAATCAATTATCGCTTTCACAAAGTGCAGAATCTTTTTGTGTCATACGCGCTATACGGTCTTATACAAAAACTTTTTACGTTTATTTAAAAAAATATCTTATAGCACACTAAAATACAGTAACATCTCAGCAATCAAAGCTAATAACCACAATTACAAACAAAACAATGTGCTTGTATGTCATGTATACATTTTGTTTTGATAATCGATGAGATTACAGTACACAGCTACTAAAACATTACTGTAGGTTTGTTCGAGAACCTCGGCAAGCAATGTTTACGCCATTCGTGGTGCTTTCTTTGTTCAGTGTGAAGAACACAAGCTCTTCACATTTTGCCCTGTGATCTTCCAACTCCAGCTAATAAGCAGAATATACACAGAAAAAGTATAGACTTCTCGTTCCTTTGTACGGTGCTGGAGGACGGGTAGGAAGAGACACAGTACCAAACGTGGGTATCTATTTCTGTTGCACATAACAGTGGGATAGTTATGTACGAGAGAGACAAATACTTACCATCGGTGCTGTGTCTCTTTCTACCCGTACTTTAGTGTAAATAGAAACAATCGGTCTATACTTTTTACATGTCTATGCCCCATTACCTGGGTATAGACCTTAACTCTTGTACGTTTGGTAAATATATGTAACATTTAATGAACCACCTCACAGCAATTTGAGGGTTATCAAAAAGTCACGATCAGACCTCCTTTCCAACTTTCCAGTAGTCAAGTCTGCAGAGTGCTCCAATCTCCAACTGAGAGGATCAAGCTGAATGACAGACGACTTTGTAAATACATTTGAAAAATTTATTTTTTTTTTAAAATAATCTTTGTGTTTACGTAAGAATCTTATTTTTTGTCAACCCGACTTCGATGCGGGCAGTGTGGGCTAGAAATAAGGAAAAGTTTATTTTGATTGTTTCTGTTTGAGATTTGAACTCTAAGTAGACCAGACTACCGCAAAGACAATCATAGTGTGTGTTGTGAGATTAAAGAACAAAATACCATGCTTTCTTCAGAATGAGCGCGCAAGGTATCCCCATGTTGTGATATCTTGCAATGCACACGTCAAGGTCCTCAAAATCCTCAAAGTAACCTTGTATCCATACAGACATACACTACAAATGTATCAAAATTAAAATTATTGCTCATTATAGAAAAATGTTTTGAGCGTTGAGCCGACAGCTTTATCCTTAAATGTATTAAAACTTCAGTGTAAGGTAACGTAAATATAATCTCTTTCTCATTCACTTGAACTCAAATAAAATTTAGCAAACAACACAATTCAGCAACAAGCAATAAATTTAATATTTTTATATCAACAAAATAACACTAAGACTGGTAATGTAAAATTTTTTAATACCTGTATTAATACGATTTTCAACATGAATAGTATTTTGATCTTTTTTGATAATACTATCTTTTATTTAACACAGCAAAAAAATCTATTAGCTCCACTTTTTTGTTTTGACGATTGCCTTCCTTAGTCAGGAAATCTTCTGCTTGATTTTTGCGAGATATCTCTGTAATTTTGTATTCTGACATTACATTCACCAGCCCAATGTTACAATTTTTTACTTACATTATGATTTTAACGTGAATGGCTATACCTGTCAGACGTTTTATACTAAAGGTAAATACATAAGGATCATTCGACAGCAATAGTTCAAGAACGTTCGTATGCAGTTTTTGAAGTTTTGACGATGGGTTCTGCAGTGAAAATTTACTCAATGACAAATTTATGAAAAGCTACTTTTCAGGGACATACCATTACTCCATTACCGTCGCTATATCACGGTCATAATCATAGGGGTGTTTTCTCAGCCCCGGTTCTGATTTACATGGATTTTAGGCTTTTGGGGGGTAGGGACGATCGTCCCCCCTGGATCTGCCCCTGCTTCGGCAATCGAAAACACGCCTTGGACTCTGATAACACAAATGACTCATCAAAGCATTAGTTTTTAGATTCATTGCATGAGATCGAGGATGGCTCAGACATAAAATCTCTACTGCAATAACGATTGTCTATTCTTTTAATGGTACAGGTCCAACTTATTAGCTCTCGTGATCAAGCATTTACTGTACGAGAATTATTAGACGTATGCTCAAAAATTACCATCACGTCAACAAGGCTAGCTCTCAAGCTTGGTGCTCATCTTAAGCCTATCTCCGATGCCGGTAAAAATTGTAGTGTATATGCTCAGATGACTTCGATTCTCAAAGTGAAACTCGGCTACTCAGCCTCTTCATTCTCTCTACATGTGCACTGACGCTATGCATCCACGATTGTCTCATGGATAATGTGTAGTATATCTTCCTCTTAGGAATGATGGATTAACAACGATGTTTACCACCTTTATTGAAAAATTTTTTGACTGTGAATACATAGGCAACTAAAGTTCTGCTGAACAACGGAGATCAACTAGCCCTGTGCACTACATTCCGCACCATGGTACTTGGCAAGGTAGCGATAAAAGAAAAAAAAGTACGTCTCGTGTTTAATGCACTACATTTTGGTCTGAAGCTTTAATTATCCTTTCCAAAGAATCTGCTTCGTTAGAAAAAATGAAAAATCATGGTTGGTGCAGGCATACGTCTGTTTCCTCGGATTTGGGTCAACAAGTGAGATGTAGATCTCTAACGTATTTTTTTGGATCCTATAATCATGAGTCACACAAAGCTTTGTTGTCATAAGGGTTCATCTTTCTCGATGGTCAAACATTGATCTGATTTTGTGACACAGATTTAGAAAATCTCGAGCATCACCATTTTTGCTGGGTCAGCTTACACCGATCAGCCACGCTTCAGCTTCATGCATTCTGGAATGCCAGCCATCATGTCATGCTAGTGGTAGTATATGCTCAAGTGCAGGACTTATCATGCTGCATTTGTTCTTTAATCCTGCTTGCATGACCAAAGCTTTCACCAATTAGAATCTAACAACGTAACAATGAGTCCTTAAAGCGTAGGACCGTTTTTTGCCTTGAACTTCATGCCACTTTACTAGCTAAGTTGTTGTACTTAGTTGCTGCCGAGTACAATGTGAGCACGGAGAACTGCTATGTATGGTACGATTCTTAGATTGTTGATGGATGGTCTTATTCTGCAGAACATACCAATAATACTCTAACTGATACCTATGTGACTCCCGTGCAAGAGGTCCTACTGTCTTGGATTTGGAAATTCGTTTCGACTGAGTGTAACCCAGCTCATGTGATCTTGTTAGGCCCTTTTAATATTATCTCCAACGAAAGCTACAGTATATACACCGGTAAGGATTACATCGCTATATTCGTATGTATGACTAAGGCTATTCACTTACAATAAGTAAAGTCGGTGACCACTCCAAAGATCCTTTCTTAGCGCCCTGCCTCAATTTTGCAATAGACGGGAGCGATTCAAATAGATCTGAAGAGACAATGGAACCTGTTTCTGAGCGGCCAATCAGGAGTGGCGTTAAGTCATTCAACATGTGGAATGACACTGGAAACGCGTAGTGGTCACTTAGTCTGACCAGGAAATAACTTAGAAATTAATACTTTCTGGAATACTATGATTTGAAAGCCTTTGGAAAGCTAGAGTAAAATCCACAAAGAATTATATTCATCGCACGATATGGCCAAAAACTCTCACTTATGAGGAATTCTCTACCGTACTGGCAAGCTTGAAAATAATCGTCAATAGCCACCCACTCACTTATTTGACAAAAGAGCTCAAAAATCTCGAAGTTCTAACACTTTCTGATCAGGAGCTCTTTGAACTCAATCATCGATGGTAAGCCATCTATTGACAACATAGACCAGCTCACTCACTGCAAGCTCGTTTGAGGTATCCGCTTCTGGGATCGATGGTGCCCCAAATACCTGAACACCTTGCAGCAGAGGCTCGAAAGGAGTGACAGTCATCGTAGCTTCCAAGTAGAGTATGTCGTTCTTCTCACTGACTACTTACACATTACTCTTCTGATGGGTTGGTTCACATTGCCACCATTGAAAAATCGTAAACATCACAAGAAAGACCATCAGGTAATCACGTAGCTGATTGTCAAGTGCACATCGTATTTCTACTTACTTCGTATTCACAGCAACATTTTGCACCGATTAGTCCTATCCGTTTAGATAAAGATTTTTCGAAACTTAACAAATCCTATTCAAAGTTTTAATTTTAACCGTATCAAATGTAACAAACCACGGTTAATATCAGAGTCATGATTAAAATATCCTTCACAATTTAGTGTCTGCTTTGGCCATTCTTTGCTTGACAAAATATTTAGCTTTAATTATTGGAGACTTGGCTAGAAGATAATTAATTTTGAAACTTCTAAAATAGTTAAGAAGTATTATATATATTGTAACATTTCATTTTGTTACTACACACAGTCCTAAGTATTAAGCATAATTAAAAAAAAGCAATTAATGGTTAATTAACTTAACGTAATATTTTTCAGTTCTTAAAACGAAAATTTGACTTCATGACTTATTACTCTAGGTTATTGCTACTTCGAGCTTGTATTAATTTTTTGACAGTGGGATTTGAATTAAAACTTTAACTAATCGAAGCTGCAACACAAAAATTTTCGACTTACAGAACGTATAAAATAATTACTGAATTTGTGTTAGACCTTTCACTTAATACTGACTCAAAATAATTTTATCATAATATACGTATACTAAGAAAATCAAGACTTTTTAATATTTGATTTACGATGTTAATTTGTGATGTAAAAGTTGTAATTAACTATTGTACTTTTTAAGTAATGATATTTTTGTTACAAAAACTGACGTTGATCAAAAGTTTTTTGGATGAATCTCTAAATTAATATGCGTTTATAATAGTATTTATGTGATGATATCAATTCATAATGAATTATATTTTTATTCACATCATAATTCAAACGTTACGTAATCGAAAAATAATGAGCATGTTACTATACTTAAAAGAATTTGTATTAATCATTCACCAGTTTCTATTAATCAGTTCTTTCTGCGATTGTTATGTTACTTCGTATGTAGATAATCTAATACTCGGTGAGAAAAAGTGACTGTTCTTTACTTTCAAGTTTCAACTCCTTAAATTTTAATGGATTCTGGGATATTATTCCAGTTTTGTATTGCTGAAAGTTAAATCACAAAGTCAAGGATTTTCTGAGTAGAAATTTTGGTAGTTATCTTTATCAAGAAATACAGTATAAACTGATTATCTTATCTATGTAACAACTATTTAGCCAGGAATATAAGTGGTGAATATCCAAAAAAGAGCGTTTATAATACTGACGTAATCAAACACTTTGCAAGAATATTGCAGAGCATATAGTTTAAAGACAGACTATATTAATTTGGTAAAAATATTTTTGGAAAGTGAATAAACAAGAATAATATAAGAGGTTAAGTTTGAATTTAAAATAACATTTTGTGTCATAAAAATGATAGCTGTGATCTTTGTCAAGTTGTACCAGAAAAAATACAATCTTAATAAATAAAACAAGCTCACGGTAAACTAGGCTATCTAGATATGTAAAGAATACTGACATACTTGAAGCGACCTGATGACTGAAAGGGTATATCACATCATCGATAAATTGTTTGGACTTTAATTGATTTTAAAGGGCGAAATAGAAACTTGATGTTAAGTAAGATAAGAAAAATATCCTTCCCGAGTGCGGATCGAACGCATAAACTTCTGTTTACTACACAGTTGTGGTGCCACCTGAGCTACTGAGGAGCCATACATTCACTTGCACTGTAGGTTTCGATAATTTCTATAAGACGTATGTGCTGATGCGATAATGAATGTATGAATATTGCTTGTATATCTCTTAGAGTAATATTAAATTTTTTACTTACTTACGAGTATTAAAATCATTTTCTAATATACCCATTAAACATCGCGTAAAAGGTAAAAACAGCTCAAAATAATAACGTGAATTTATCCAAACCTACGGTGCGAGTGAAAATACGGCTCTTTGGTAGCTAAAGTGGTACAGCCAATGTCTAGTAAACAGGAGGTTGTGCGTTTGATTCGCACTCGAAGAAGATTTCTTGTTCTTCCTTAACATGAAGTTTTTATTTCGCTTTATAAGATCAACAAAGTCAAAACAATTCATCTCTTTGAAATTTGGGGCAAAAAGATTATACTATTATCATTACATAGCCTGATATCTAACGGTGGCATTTTCCAAGAACAGCGTGTAGAGCGATTTTTTCTGAAGCGAACCCCGTTGGAATTAATTTTTAGGGCAAATAACTTTTAAATGGGAGCCGATTAAAAACACGTTCCAAACTAATCCTAAATGGGGTAGGAAGGCTATAGCGCGTCCGAATGAGCTCGCTACTTTGCTACATTGTCATTGGAGCTTTGTCGGTAAGCAGTGAGAACTGAGTATATACATTGGGATATCCATGTGCGCACGCCAGAGCGTCTGCTACTGCACTGCATTGTCATTGGAGACAGTGATGGGATATAGTTCCGGCCAGATTTGGAAATTCTCTAGGACCCAACCTCTCTGACGAGGGAAATCACTAGATAAAAAAAAATAGTACCGAACGTGAGGCACGAAATTCAAACAAGGTCCAATAACACAAGCATCTATCATCTGATGACCTGGGGTGCTTACTATCCACTCTGTTAAATAAATAATTAATTACAACACAAGCGCTGATCACCCAAAGACCCGGGTCGCTTGCTGGCCACTCTTTTAAATAAATAATTATTAATAAATAACACAAGTGCCTATCACTCAGTGACTTGGGGCACTTACTGGCCACTCTGTTGAATAATAATTATTAATAACACAAGCGCCGATCACCCAATGACCCGGGGCGCTTACTGGCCACTCTGTTGGATAAATAATTATTAATAACACAAGTGCCTATCACCTGATAACCTGGAGCTCCCATTGCGAATCTAGTAAACTAACAATTATCAATAAATAAGTAAAGCACCTTTTTTTCTGACGATCCAGGACACTTATTGGCAACACTATTAAATAATAAAAAGTTGATTGATAACATATGTAAACAATTAACAATTTTAACTGATTGTCTAGTAAGACATAGATCTTTTTAATTGGCGCTCTTGTAATTAATTGATAATTTATTTTTTAATAGTAGCCAGTAAGTGTCCCGGGTCTATGGGTGATCAGCGCTTGTATTATAATTAATTATTTATTTAACAGAGTGGATCGTAAGCACCCCGGGTCATCAGGTAATAGATGCTTGTATCATTGGACCTTATTTGAATTTCGCGCCTTACGTTCGGTACTATTTTTTTTTATCTAGTGATTTTTCACGTCAGAGTGGTTGGGTCCTAGAGAATCCCCAAATCTGGCCGAAACGATATCCCATCACTGATTGGAGCTTAGTCGGTGAGCAGTAAGAACTGCGTGCACATTGGGATATCCATGTGCGCACGCAAGAGCGTCTGCTACTGCGTGCCGTAATGGTAACTTGAAGGTTGGATGTTACAAGGTACATGCGTACTGTCTGCTTCTTATGCTGAAAGTTGTTTGTCCACGCGCTAGCTGTCTTTCTCGCTCTTATGTTGGACAATTAAATTTTTATACTTATAATTAGTGCTACCTCAAATTAAAGTAAAAGACCATATAGGTAGGGATTTTTCCGCTCTACACGATAGTATTTTTGCAAAAATAGTCGACCTCTTGGTCAAATATATTTTTGCTTGGTATGTCTTGTTTGTGTACCAGACACGTCATCCTTACACGATTCGGAACGAGTTCTATTATAAATTGCAGTAATCAATGTAAATTATAATTTACGTTGTTCATATAACATAAAATCATTTATTCATCATACTAATTTACATGCTTTAAAAAATACTTAAAGTACTATCTAATAATTTTATAAAAAATTATAGAACATCTGTTCAAAATATTTATACACTTAACAGTGTATTGAGTAAAAATTTGAAAAAGGCATGGTAAGAAATTGTTTGGATGGGGCACATCTTTACTCTGTTAAAAATTAACCATCAATATTAACTGACACAGTAAGAATGAAAAATCCTTATTACCATACAAAAAATAAATTTAATTAAAATAATAAAGTAATTAGGAAAAAATGAATATAAAAATTGAAAATCTGTATTAAAAAAATCGTGAAAAAAGAAGTTAAATAGTTATGTTTACGTTCGTGTATTAGAAGACCCAGAAAAAATCCTCACGTGTACTGACTTCAAGTAAAGTAAGAGTTGAAGGCTCCACAACATCTGCTAGATGGAGTACGGAGTGGTTTTCTGTGACCGTGCTACTTACGAGTGGTTAGTGCAGTTCATGTGTAAAAAAATAATCAAAATAGGTTAAAAAGTAGAAAAAACAGTAAACAGACTGCTTGGATAATGTAGTCAAATATTTCAGCCCAGAATGTGTATAAAGCCGAGTCGTGTCGTTGTATCCACGCCGCATCATGACCTACCTGCTGCAGTACGACCAAGACGTCAAGAAGGTCGTGGCAACGTAAGACGGCCCGAGCAGGAGATTGGTCGACGACACGGCGCATGCCTACTTGGCCAGCGTCAGCATCACGGGACTGCTCGACTTGTCAGCCAACTCGATGTAGTCGTACGTCTTCTAGGACACGATCCCCCACCTACTGTACCCCAACAGCGTCCTCCTGCTGTTGTTGTTATTTTTGTTGTTATTAGTAACAACACTACCACCAGATGTGAGCAGAGAAATCGCTACCGCCAATGCT